>NW_010236826.1:5104-34041 GCF_000690775.1 Eurypyga helias
AGCCTCCTCTTCTCCAGGCTGAACACCCCCAGCTCCCTCAGCCGCTCCTCACAGGACTTGTGCTCCAGACCCTTCCCCAGTTCCATTGCCCTTCGCTGGACACGCTCCAGCACCTCAGTGTCTTTCTTGGCATGAGGGGCCCCAGGATTCGAGGTGCGGCCTCACCAGTGCCCAGTACAGAGGGACAATCCCTGTCCTGGTCCTGCTGGCCACACTGTTCCTGCTGCCGTTGGCCTTCTTGGCCACCTGGGCACGCTGCCAGCTTATACTCAGTCAACACAGGTTTACTTGAGTTTTATTTGTTGGATTTTTTCCCCAGGATTTCTCCCTTGCCATGACCCATTCAGCTGCACGGTGAAGGAGCTGCCCATAAGGGTCTCCTTTCTATTGCTGTCCCGTGTAGGACACTGGGGCTGGATTTGCACTGGGAGACAGGAACAAGTCAATGGGAGTTGTGCTTCGGGCACACCAAGTGTGGTGAAATGCCGAGTGCTCTGGAAGATCAGATCCCCGGTGTCGCAAATTGAGCACCCAAAATTAGCGAGCGCGTTTGATCATTTTGGCCTTAATCTCTCTGTGCCTCGGTTCACCAGCTGGTGATACCGCCAGAGCGCTGTGAAGATAAACGCATTAATATTGATCAGATGCTGAAGCATTACGGGGGCGCTCGCAAGGAAATTAATGTTGAATTCAGCGTGTGGTTTGAACAGCTTGTGTTAATGTGGCCTAGAGCAATTCACTGGATTAAAATAACCCCAAATGATAGGTGATCAGATAATTAAAGGATGCATCGCATTCAATGTGCACAAAGGCCCAAATTGTGTCTGTGCAGGCTGTTAAATTCTGGCTTTTCCTAGCTCCTGAGAGTTTAACTTTACAACCTGACTGTCTTCTGCAGATGGGGTTTATAGCCCGTACCCTGAGGAGGGGAGGTTTTTCTGATCACACCCTCCCTCTGCACCACCTCTGTGCATGTACCTGTTGGTCTCCTCCACCCCCAATAACTTTTGACTCGTGCCCAATTCCAACCACATATAACACCACTGCAGGGAAGCCCAAAAAGAGAAGTTTTCTGTGAATGAGGAGGCAGAATATAGAGAAAACATCCAGTTTTCCCTCCCCAGAGAGACAGGGCGCTTTGCTGGACATCATGGAGCCTGCCGAGGATGCAAGTACATCTGGAGACACAGGTCCATAGGATGTGGGGGTCCACTGGTTTAGCTGCCCACGACGCTGCTGCTCTTTCATCTGATGGATATATCCATCAGGGAACTGGGCTTGTGAAACTCAGCATGAGGCCAGATTCTACCTGCAGGCAGTGGTCACAGCTCTGCTGATTGACACTACGGAAAAGCCACTCTCCATCCTGGTCCATGCTTGTACTGGATCCTTATTCAGGCTGAGGAAGGAGCATGACTCCACAGATCCATGCAGTATTACTGTTAAGGCTGTACATGTACTATGAGTTTTCATCTCCTGGAGCTTGATGTGCTCATCTGAGCCCTGTGAATGTTGCATGGACACAACTCACTTCCAGGGGTGACAGGCCAGAGTTGTCCCCTCCAAAAGAGGGGACTTATTCTGGATGTCTCCTCCGCTGGCACCCAGCAGAGGTGGGTCAACAGCCTCCAGCATCATCTCACCACATCAGTGGAGTCAAATAATAGGTGAAGAGTGAAGGAAAAAAAAAATTAAATGACACAGGCGGGGGAAGAAGATATGGAAAGCCATTCACTTGCCTGCAAAGTAATCACTTTTTTCATTTAAACAGAACATCCAGCTATCTTTTTTTATTGTTATTGGTAAAGTCCTCTTAGAAGCTGGAAATTAATTTTTTTTTTATCTCCTCGTTTTCTCTCTTTCCCATTTGGCGAACATTGCTTTTTCTTGTGTTTCTCACAGAACTGAAATGAATTTGGCTCATTTTGTTCTTTCCTTCCACGGACGTTAACTTTGCTGAATAACAAAGAGAGAAGGAGCTTTGCTAATTAACCGTAGGCACCGCATAGAGTCCAGGCTGATACTACACTCACATGCAAGAAGCAGCACAGTGCCATCGGCCAGTGATGGGCACCTGAGACAACAGCCAGAGCTGAGTCCTGTTGGTCAAACCAACCCAGAAGGGAGATGGGGTGTTTCAGTCTTTATCAGTGGGCAGATTCCCCATCCCAACAGGTTATTCAGGCCTGCTTTCAGTGTTTTCCCGTGACTTACTTTCAAACGTCATGTGATTCCAGGTTAAAATTATTATCTTTTCAATCATGACATGACTCAAAAATACAGATTCGGCACAGTCCCTCCGTTCTGGTTTTCTACAGAAACTTTCTGCCCTTACAAAATGAAGGCTGAACTTGTCCTCTTGGCCTTTCATCCAGTGGCTACCAGAGAAAAAGTTAATGCCTTGGAGCAGGCACTGAAAAAATCAAGTTGGCCGCACTTTTATCTCCCACAAAGAGATCTCCACGTGAAGAGAAAAGCCTGACTGACAACAAGGAGACCTACTGGAGAATATGTTCCTCCCCTTCCCGCTGAAAAAACCCTAGGTTAGGACTAGAATCCCTGGCTAAGGACATCAAGCTGGGAAGCAGCTGATACAACCCAATCTCACATTTATTCACCCCATTTCCCTCTCTATCATTCATGTCCTGAGGGCCCACATAAGGCAAGCTCAAGCCATTAGCACCAGCTCCTTGGCAACAAGGTTGTGTTGCAGGGACAGCGGTGGAAAGTAGAAAGGTACCCCAGCCTCTTCCAGCCCTCCAATAGATGGATGGATCTTAGCATGCCATGGGAAGCTGGAGGCCCCCAAATCCAGGGTGGAACCTATTAAAAGCTCATGCATGGCTTAGGAATAAAACTAATGGGTGAAGAGAAGCTACAAGAGAAATGGGTCCCACCATCATGGAAATGTAGACGTTCACATAAGCCTCACCTTCATCAAATCTAAATTTTTGTTCTTTACATAAAACATGCTTTTGCAATGGGTTTAGTCCATGCCCTAGTGCTCCTTTGAAGGCAAACCCGAAATTCAGTGAGTGCCTCAGAAAAAGCGGGAGGGCTTTGCCCTGGGCTCTGACCTGAGCTCAGCTCTTCCTACGTAGAGGGTAAATACCTGAACTCAAAGCTACGGGTTGGATTGCTGTAGGGGAACTAATGCAGGTGATAATCCTGTTCCCAGGACCAGGCATTAGATGTGGAGTAGCTGGAATCCTGGCATGGAGCACTGGAATCATCCTTTGGATGTAGGCTTTAACACTATCTTGCTCTGCCTTATCACCATCAGCAAACAAGTGATGGAGTTGAGCCAAAGTTGCCCAAGGGCTACATCAGTACCCTCCGCTGTTTGCCAGCCATGCTCCATTTACACAACATAATTACCAGAGGAGTTGCCAAGCAAAGAAAGGGCCCGATTTTGCAATTTTGGCCAAAAGTCTCATTCACTGCCAGTTCTGAAAACAGAAATGGCTGGTGTTGAGCAAAAGCAGACGTTTTTTAGAAAGTTTTACTGGAATTCCTGACTTTCGGGCCGCCAGGGCCAGTGTCAGCCTGTGTAATTCTTGCAGCTGTCCAAATCCGTGTCTGCTGGTATGTGAGCAGACTGTGAAAAGATCTCCAGAAGGTGTGTTAGGCAGAGTTTGGTGGAGAGGGGAAGGATTTTAGTAGCAGATTGAATCTCATTTTTCAGAGCTCTGTAACTCACCTGAAAGAATGTGCTTTCATCTAATGGATATGAAAGTTACAGTCCCACAAAGGTTGTTACACGGTGGTTAATCAAACGGGTGGTTTTAAACCTCGTGCCACAATGCAGGTGGCTTTCCGTGATGGAACTGGAGTTCACTTTGCGCTCTTTGAAAACTGTTTTAAGTGAATGGTGTATTTTAAGCACTCTCCCTTAATTAAATTTGCATAGGCATTGAAAGCAAGGAAAGCCAGCATGTTTTATTGAACTCTGCTCCTTTCATTTAGCAATACCCATTTTCCCCTGCACCATCGAGCTGCCAAACCCTCTCTCAGGCCAGCTACGGGCTGAATCACGCCTTCACCGGCTCTCATCAGCTTGCCTTCTCACACCTTCTGCACATGCACGGGGCTATGAGCAGTGACTGCTGCGGACAGCCTGCTCTTACAGCCACATCAAACCCCAGCAGCTGTTAGAAAGAGTCTCCTCACCTTGACTTTGCAGTTATTTCTCCTTGAATATGATGATTTCTGTCCTATTTGCCACCAAGGCTCTTGTCTTGATTTATCCTCCCTGCACGCTGTTTGATAAAAAGGAACAGCAGCCTCATTATAGAGGGGGAAACTGAGGCACAGAGAAGCCATTGGCCCCATCGACCATGTCACTGTCATATTTTAATTGGGTCGAGTCTTACTGACACTCTTGCACCTTAATGCGACCCATCATGGACCCCTGAACTTTAGCCCCCAAACGTAGGTCTGTATCTCCACCAAAACAAAAGCCTGGTGTGAGAAACAGCTCGGGAACTGGACTGCATTTCTCACCAGCTGCTCCTCCAGCCTCACGCAGCTTTGGCTGGTTGCTTGGACCAAAGAGACTAATTCCATAGTGGTGCCCCACATCTCTCCACAGTTTCTGTGATCTGCCTGTGGGGCTCCATGGTTGGGCTGGGACCTGGCTCTGCACAAGAAAGTTGAGCTAGAGTTCATGGAAAATGAGCACAAAAGCAACTATTTGGAAAGAGCCAGGTATGCTTGGACAGGAGTAACCTCCTGTCAGCTCCCCACAACCCCCATGCTGCCATTGCCTCAAAAGTATTTACCAGACGAAGCATTCAACCCATGTTCCCACCAGCGCTAGCTGCACCCTCATTTCTTCCTCTCCCAAACCGAGCCATGGCTTTTGGCTTTTCTCCACACATGGCATCTCCCAGCACAGCCACTGCTCACCCTCCCACCGGGGAATTCAGCCACTCCTTGCTCCCATGGGTCACTTTTTGAGTGGGACTGCCCTTTGGTTTTGCCATGCTCGTGTGTTTGCAGTGTGTGCCAACTGTGCCAGTTGTGGTCAGATACAATCTCATCAGGGCTCTGCAGACAGGAAAACACCAGCTAGTACAAGGTTTTACATTGTGCACCACCATCTTCCTCGCTGAGCATTTCCATGTGCATTCAACCCCCTAACAAAAGCATTTTCTGCTCCGCATGGCCTTTGCTTTATCCCGGTTTAACCACACTTCAGAGCTTGGCTGCTGCAGAGCAAGTTCTGTCCTGGTCCCATCTCTCCGCTGAGAGTTCAACTACCTGAGCAATATTGTCCTTTCTGCAATGGAACTTGGTGGATATTCTCTAGGAAAACAGAAGCATGGACATCACCCGTCCAACTTCCTGAAGTATCAGGGCCCATAAGCTTCGGTTTCATTTGCAGTGATGGTTTGACTTGATTCATTCCCATGCTCAGAAGTCAATGAGCAGGTTGAGTCTTGGATGTTGACAATCCAGATGTCAGCTACAGTTATTACAACTGACCTACCAGGGTCACCTGTGTAAACCCAATGCTGTTGTTATGATTTGTATGTTTAAAAAAGTCAGAGAAAAGTGATGTTGCCCATCAGTGTAACTCCCCTGTAAGCTGCTGTGCTCGAATCCTTTTTATTTCAAGACTAATGATGCACCAGACGGCAGCATGCAGACCCTTGGAAACTTCATACCTCCTTATCCAGCTGGATTGTGTGCACCACAGGCACGTTATACAACTGTTTTTTACAGCCTTAATTAGACTTAACTAAGAACCCTGGCCAGGGTCAACAGTAAGGAGATGACAGAAGGGTTTATTTATCTGGCAGAGGTACCTTAACACAGAGAGTCACAGGTCTATGGGCAGATGACTTCAGCAGTGTGAGCAAAGCCTTGCAATTAGGGTGAGCTCATCCTGCCCTCATACAGCTGCTTTCACCCTTCTGCTAACTTGGGAAAACAGACAAACACCACCAAGCATTGCAGGGACCATCCGGAAAGACACAGACTTCTTGGAGATTGCACAGGCATCGCTCACGTTCACCCGTAAGTTTTGGGTGCATCTGCTGTGTAAAACCACAATGTACCTGCAATTTTTGCTTAGAAGTCCATGACAAAGACGTGGACTTATCTCACCTGCTTTCAGCACACATCACACCTCAGCTTGCTCTCTTGCTCAGATCCCCCCCAGACAGCTGCCAAGGGGATGGAGGTGCCCGTTGCTCAGCACTCTTTGCAGAGCAAAGCGGGGCTTCTGGCTCAGCACCTCACTTCATCGGACGTGGCCCATCCAAAAGCCTCCCTTGGTTTCCATCTCACTGCACATCTAAAAGACAGGATTCTTGTCCTCTCACCCACCAGCATCAGGGCAGGTTAGATGGGTGGCTGGTTGCCAGCAGTGCTGCTGCTCAGGCAGTTTGAGGCTGTTAAAACAAAGCAGACCTACCAAAGGCAATGAACTGAAAATCACAGCACAAATTAGAACAGATCTAAACCAGAGCCTGTGCTAACACCTGAACAGTACTGCCTTTTCCTTAAAAGCCTTGTTTATTTGCTTCAGGAGGTGGACGGGAAGAGTCTGACCCAGCCTGTTTGAATCTTAATTATGCACCAAATGGGAAAATTAAGACTTCAGCAGGGTTGTTTTTTTCAACAAGAGTTTCTTCAGGTAGTGAAAAGGGCTGTTCCAGAAATGTCTGCCATTCTCCTGGAAAGGGTAACACTGTTCTTGCTGCCACGTGTTTTATTACAGCACCGTGACATGGGTCTTCGTGTACCCTGGGTTACCCTGTGTTTGTCACGGGCTAGAGCGCACGGGATGGCTGTTGAGACAAACAGCTCTCTTCCAGGAACCCGCTGCACCAGCCAGCATCTAACAGCCACGTCTGTGATGTTTTCGACCCAGCACAGGCTCATTTATTTCTCCCGTTACCTCCCAGCACAACAACCCACTCCACCCTGCGCCACTTCCCATCCCCCAGCTCCGTGTCACTTCTTCAGCCGAGAGAAGACTCCACACTAAGAGACATGATGCCTTGCACTCCTTAAAAATCACTTCCCAGCCAGAAGAAAAGCTCCTGTTTGCTTGAGAATGGCAGTCTTCAGAGTATATCCTAGAGGTGGGGGAAAGGGGCTGTTTCCTCTGCTTTACTCTCTTTTCCTTACTGCTCTTATTATTCCTCCCCCATGCGCTTCCATGCTACCCTAAGAAAACCAGCAGCGAGGTCTCCTTGCCTTCTCCCTTAGTCTGGATTCATTTGGGCATGCCAGGCCGATAGCCATGTGGGCATGCAGGTATATGAACAGGGAGAATATTTTCCTTTCAAGAAGTAATTTTTATTTTTAAAAAAACCCATACAGTGGCTGTGGTCGGGGAGGAATCGGCGTATGAGCTGCTGATGTGGGGGTAGACCTTGTAGGTATCGATTTGGGACCGCTTCTCCTTAGAGTATGTATTATACATATAATACAGTAATTATAACAGATATTGAGTTATTGGGTAGGAAGTCTGTGAAGGAAAAATATATGAAGATACATTTGCTCCTGATGGATTTTTTTAACTGCTATACTACCAATTTCTCTCCAAGTGGACCCACAAGGTTTATTCACGGCAAGCCCAGGACATTGGCTTTGCCAAAGCCACAGCAGCAACCAGGGCAGATAGGCTGGTGGCCGAGGGAGTTTTCATGCAACTTCACAAATTCCTGATTTATCCAGCTGTGCGTGATGGCTCCCGACTGCAACGTTCAAAGTGCCAAGCGGTGACTGACAAGTCTGAAGGTGGCACATCACCACCATCATCCCTTCTCCAACAACAGTTCAAAGCCAACACGGGGCGATCCTGGTAAAACTCCAGTGGAGAATTCGTCAGTGGGAATACAGCTGTTCCCAATTTGGCATGTGGGAATTTGTAGAATTGCAAGGCCCTAAAGAAAAGGAAATCATAGAGATATTCAGAACTGGCGCTACTTTTTACCTACGGGCATTGTAGAGGAACAAGGGACATTTTGTGAAAGATAATTAAAGGGTGGTGAGGCACTGGCACAGGTTTCCCAGAGAAGCTGTGGATGCCCCATCCCTGGATGTCTTCAAGGCCAGGCTGGATGAGGCTTTGAGCAACCTGGTCTAGCGGAAGGTGTCCCTGCCCATGGCAGGGGGGTTGGAACCGGATGATCTTTAAGGTCATCCAACCCAAACCATTCTGTGATTTTTATTCTAAAATTTACTAGGAAAATATTATTCTGAGGACAGAATTCAGCATTTCTTCCACCACTGGCCACTCAGCCCCAGCGAAGTGTGGCTGTGCAGACATCCAAAGGGCTTTCGCCTCTGCAGTCCTGCCATTCAGCACTTCAGGAGCAGAAGCGACACAGCAGAAAGACTTTTCTACCCATTTTTCCCCCTTCTCTAGCAAAGCACTTGTTCACCGTTACGAGTTTCTTTGGTCAGGCTGTTTCCAGCCTTGGAAAAATTAATCTGGAGCCAAGGAAGCATCTTTGATGCTTAAGGGCTTGGCAGTGCAGCCTTCTTCTTCCTCTCCCACCTTGCTATTCACTGATGCTAAATCAATACTAACCACAAGGCTCACAGCAAAGGGCCCTCACGCAGCCTGTTTGCGCATCTGATGTGACCCATGCCGAACTGAGAAACCAAGCCTTTGCCTTCCTTCACCCTGCCCTTCCTGCAGGAGGGATGCTCTAAAAACCATTCCCCATTCAGCAGCCTCCTCCAAATCCTGCCTGTTGGTCTCCAATCCTGGTTGGTTGGTCTCTTCTCCCAAGTGACTTCTGGTGGGACAAGAGGAAATGGGCTGAAGTTGCACCAGGGGAGGTTTAGATTGGATATTAGGGAAAATTTCTTCATGGAAAGGGCTGTCAGGCATTGGGAACGGGCTGCCCAGGGAAGTGTTTGGGTCACCATCCCTGGAGGATTTAAGAGACATGTGGATGTGGTGCTTAGGGACATGGTTTAGTGGTGGGCTTGGCAGTGTTAAGGTAACAGTTGGACTTGATAATCTTAAAGGTCTTTTCCAACCAAAAATGTTCTATGATTCTACATGCCCTCCGCTGAACCAGCTGCGTGCTACCGCTGTTCCCTGTCTTAGCCTGTAAAGGCCTTGGGGGAAAAACATCACCTTTTTGATCAGCACATAAAAGAAGGAGGAAAGTCAGGGACCAGGGGCAAGGCAGGTGGCATTGCACATAAATAACAAAGGGATTTTGGTTTTTTTTTTTTTCAACTTTACATAGATAAATGGTAAGCATGAGCAAACATGTACGGTCCCAGTATCCCCCTGACCACATCTGGAAAAACAAGCAGCCAGGCACCAGCATGAGCGGAGGGGATACCACGGCCAGCTGGGCATCTGGGCAGAGCTCCATCACAGGGGTGGGGAAGGATGGATCCTAAGCAGGTTGTTCAAAAGCAGCACAGGGTTTGCTTTGCATCGCTGCAGATTGCTTAGTAGCTCAGTGGGAGGCTTAAGGCATCCCTAAGGCACATCTTTTTATGCAGAAGCCCTGGTTTGCATGGAGAGCTGCCCCTGGCAGAGATAAATGTGAGTTGTCTCCCCAAACCACTGCTCCCTGCACCTTCCCTGCTCCCCACTGGCCTCCAGATAACGTTAGAAGAGCCGCAGTGCCGCTCTTCAAACCCCTTCTGCCTGTAAAGCTGTGGCTGGCATCTCAGAGGGTATAAATTTGGAGCTGTGCTGATTTCTATCAGCACAGAACGTGTTTCTTTGGGGGTTTTTTGAATGAGAGAAGATATGTGCTAAGAAGCACGTTTGTTCCTCCTTTTGTATCTGAAATGAAAAGACGACTATTCTTGTTTGGGGAGAAAGTCTAAAGGCCTGCTGTCAGCTCTCTCCCAATGCATAATATAATTTGTTCTTCTAACTGCGAGAAAACATTGTTTTTTCCCTCTTTCTCTGCACAACTGAAAATATGAATTACTCATTTTCTACATTCTCGACTGAAAAGTCTAAAAGCTATTTTTACCGTTTATCCTGGGTGCCCAGCTCTCACAGTAAGATGACAAAACCCCACGACCTGCTCCCCAGCGGCGGCAGGGCTGCCAGCATTGCCCGTGCACTCATCAAGATGCGCTGCAGGGTAAAAGTCTTGCTGCTGCTGTGCACCCAGAGCTCTGGAACTAACGTTCCTGCAGCCCCAGGGAAGTGTGATGGGGCTCTGCCTAAGAGGGAGCAATAATTCTTTCTAGCTCCTGTCAAATTTTCCGGATGCTTTAGAACGTATCTAAGGACTGATGAGGCTTTAGTAGCTCAAGGAGTGTAACTGAGGCACGCTCCACTAGGACTGATGCAGGAACAGCTGTTACGTTAGAAACAAGAGCCTTTATTCAAAAGGCTTTTGGATTTTGAGCATCTAAACCCCATGACTGCTTTAGTGATTTAGCCCTTATTCAAGAGAGAAAAGCGGTACAACTGGTGCAATGGTACAACGTCGTTATATTTACATCCATTTATGTCACAAAGACAGAAAAACCACACCCATGTGAAAAAAAAATCATACGGCAATAAAAGCTGAGAGCAAGTTTGTGAAGAAAAATTGAAATCTCCATTTTCACAGCCAGCTGACGGGACCTTTCTGCTGTGAGTGCTGTGATTTCTCCCCACGGTGGGGATGTGCTGCCACATCAGGGGGGTGCAGGCAGAGTCCCCCCCCATCCCACACTGTCTTGCACGGGACTGCGAGCCCTGGACACACCAGGAAAACACACCACAAGCTGTCCCTATGAAATGCTGAAGCTGGAGGCCCTAGACACAAGGGGTTGGGGAAGGGGAGGAAGAGGGAGATGGAGGCAGAATTGCCCTAGCAGGATGTCTGGGGCTGCTGCTGTCTTGCAGGACTTGGGCAGGACTTGGGAGACACTGGGGGAGCTATTTCCTGGCAGCCTCTGCATCGGGCCACTGTCTGGGTAGTGCAAACTCATCTTGTGACACCAAGATTCAAGTTTCTATAAAAAACCCAGCTGCATCCCAAGCTCAGCCCTTGGTCCAAGTCCTGGGCACCTTCTGCTGCCCCAAACCTGGTTTTCTAGCAAGAAACGCTGTTGTCACACCCCTCAAGTGTCTTCGGTTGGCAGAACCCTTAAAATCAGGTGAGTTGTGACTCTGTAAAGGTGCTTCACAGAGTTCTGCACAGGAGTGGAGCTCAGGACCCACCTGGATCTGGCCGTACACCTTCAGCACAGCTTGCTGGTGCAAAGCTTCACCAAATGAAGGAGCCTTTCAGCTTCAGGCAGCCCATCACAAAGCCCGTGAGCAGGTCTGTGGGTGCCTTTCCTCTTCAGCATTCCAGCTGTAATGGCTTTTCACAAGGAATATTGGCTTCTGTGCTCCCTTAGATGAATTGGCAGGCCTAATGAGCTATGAATGCAACTTGATAAAGCTCATATTTGGAGGAAGAAAATAGTTTTGTGGGAGGAAACGAATGAAGGCAGGAAGGAGGGCAGAGCGGTGCGTGGGCTCAGAGCATGAAAAAGCCAAAGATGAAATTCTAAGGAATTGTAGAGTCCTCAAACACACCCTAGAAACAGCCCAATGGGGATATCTGCTCCCCAGGGTTGTTTTTGAGAATCACAGAATCATAGAATCATTTAGGTTGGAAAAGACCTTTAAGATCATCAAGTCCAACCCTTAACCCAGCACTGCCAAGCCCACCACTAAACCATGTCCCTAAGTGCCTCATCCACACTTCTCTTTTATCCCTCCAGGGATGGTGACTCCACCACTTCCCTGGGCAGCCCGTACCCATGCCTGACAGCCCCTTCAGTGAAGAAATTTTCCCTAATATCCAGTCTAAACCTTCCCTGGTGCAACTTGAGCCCATTTCATCTTGTCCCATCACTTGTCACTTGGGAGAAGAGACCAATCCCCACCTCTCTGCACCCTCCTTTCAGGGAGCTGTAGAAAGCAATGTATTGCACTTATCTACGCTATGTGCTCCAGGAGCCGGGACAGGAATGGTAGTGATGAAAAGCCATTCCAATACACCTGAGACCTTCACAACCAGGCTTGATGCTACAGAGGAAGCCAAAGGAAAACAGACTGGGCCAAGAGTGCGGCTTTACTCCAGAATGATGTGGTTTGCCTTGCTCTGATGTGAGCAGCCACACTACGACACCCTTGATTGTGGGGCTCAGCCCACACCTGAATCTGTAGGAATGAACATGAGATGTCCAAAATGCTGGAGTCATCCCAGTGTGGAACAAGCTCAGACTCAGGCTCTGATGTCCTCCCAAAAAAAGACACCCTGCAGGCAGTTCCCAGGCCAGTCCAAGCCAGGAGCTCTGACACTGCTGAAAGCTGCAGTATGGGGTCCAAAACACATCCCCTTAGTGTGATTTCTTTGGCAGCCTCTTCCAGCACAGGACAGACTGATGGGATGTAGCTAATTGTCTAGCTGGCCTTCATTACTGTAACCTGAGCATCGGGTTTTCTGGCTTATCCTGCTGCTTCTCTCGTCACTGTCCAGAGCAGGAGTTGGCTCCGCACACACCTAATTCACCTGATCAAGTGCAGATGATGTTCTGAGAGCCAAATCAATCCCTTTGTCTCATCCTATCAATTTAGACTGAAAATTTAAAATATACTTTGCTTTCTTGTTTTCCTTTCCTTTCTGTTTTGTTTATATCTAAAATAAAATAACCTATACTTTTAAAAACAAGTTTCAAGGACCAGCCTGTTGGTGGGCTCCATCATGCTGGGGTTTGCTTTGACCACTGCACCAGGAACCACCTTTGCAGCATGTTTTTCCCTCAACCTCAAGGACAGGTCAGTTCCTGGGCTCTTCAGACTGGATGATGCCATCTCGTGGACAGCCCCTCCAGCTGTTGGAAATCAATCGGATTATTGAGATCTTCATTACCATCACGGAGCACAGTACCATGCTGCCCCCTTCTCCTTGTTCTCCATCGGGGCTGAACCTTGGTGAAGGTGTGAGGCTTCTGCAGAGGTTTTGTGTGCTCCAGGGTGAAGGGGCTGCAATGTCTCTGTGTTTCCTGGGGCTTCTCTATTTAAGAAACATGCTCTTGCCTCACTGTGCATGAAGCTAAATACACATTCATAAAGCATCTCCACCCATACACCCAAAGCACAGCTAAAACACTCAAGCTGGAACCAAGTGTCACCTTACACTACCCTAAAGACACATAATTACAAGTATATAGGCAATAAGGCATATTTTATGCTTCCTTTTTAATTTTTTTATGTCAAAGTACCAGACCTGGGCCATTTAAGTATGTGTCCGCCTTGCCAGGAATCTCGTTGGAAAGGCTCAGCTCAAAATCTAGAGATTCATCACTGCAAAGGGCATGGTGTCATTGTCTACAACAGGATCCTGTCCAATGGAAATCCTCACCAAGGTCAGTCTGCGTGCAGATATTGGTTGGATCAAGGTAATCATCTCCCTCCTGTTCTGCCTTCCATTTTTATCCCTATAGTCCATTATATGTCCCCTTATTTTCTGTTTCTCCCATATGGTCCCTCCCGAACCTAATAAATAACATCTGAACTTCAAACTAATAGAATTTACTGAAATCTGAAATTGTACAAAATTCAGCATTATGTCACTGGCAATCCAAAATCATCATCTTAGTTTTTCCCCAAATTACTCTATTTAATAAAAAAAAAAATGCTCCTAGGTAAATACTTACCCCAAAAAAGATACTGTTTTAAAATAGACCTGAATAATAGCGCAAGAAAACTCATCAAACATGAAGGAAAAATGTATGGGTTAGGAGCCAAATTTTATAAATTGTACTTTAGAGTGGGAAAGCAACTTCCTAAAGTAATCAGGTGTGTTAATATCTCATGTTAATAGTCTTTTTTTGTCTTATTAATTACTTTAATTTAAAGATGGATGACAAAACACATCCAAACTGGGAGTGTTGCCTTTAATTAAGAGAAGCAAGTGCTGGATCTATGAGTGGAAACATCTGTAGGAAGTATGCAGCCAGGATTCTCTTGTTTAAGAAGCTGTTGGAGGCTCCTGGAAAACATTGTGAAACACTGCGGAGTGAGCACAGCTTCCGTGCACGCAGGACCACGGGCGGCATGATGGATGCAACTCCAGCAGAAGCCAGGACTAGAAGAAAGCTGTGTACAGATGTTGAGATGCAAAATGCACCCCATGTTTTAGCCTGGTTTCCTTACAGTGCAGGGCTTCTGTGATTGTTCTGTCTCGCTGTCTGTCCCCACAAGTAGTCCGGTGACCAATTTCTACAAACTTTGGCAGCTAAAAATCAGATCTATGAAAAAGCTGCATCTTTTGTGAAAAACAATGGTTGAGTAGAGGAAAAACAATGGTTGAGTAGAGGAAAAAAAGTCTGAAATTGCTCCCTTCCCTACCAAGCTGCAGTGTGAGGGCAACATTTATCCTTTCTGTTTGTCCTTATGGCTCTGCACGTCCTTATACCAGATAGTCCATGAGCTGGTGAGCCCAGGCACCGCTCAAAATTTAGCCCTGGGAGGTTGTGTCTTGCCTTGCACCATGGCTGAGGAACACAAGAGAGAAGTCTGAGAATGAACAGGGCACATGGGATGGACATGAGCTTAATGCAAGGTAGCCTGTGTAGAGACAGGGGATGTAAAACCTTTGGCAATGAGACTGGTTTCCTACTGTCTTGCAGAATAATTTGCTGCATTTATTTGTTTTGGCCTCTGCTTCAGCTCCTTCTGGTACTTTCTCCACAGGCAATGCTCAGTCCTGCAGTTCTTCCCCATGAAGATCCTAGCCCTTCACAGCTTGGGGTGCTGTGGGTGCAAGGCGTGAGCTGGAAGTCCTGACCCCCAAAATGGGCTGTTGCAGGAGAAGAATTAGCTGCAAAGGAACATCCCCCTAAGGAAGACCTCCTCCGTGATTACAGCTGGGGTTTTCAGCCCATCACCAGGGAGTTCCTGGGCATCATGGGTGCATACTTAGGTGCCTGTAAGGGGCGACGAAGGCAAGCAGCACAGATTTCCCACCTGAGCTTCTGCACTTCTGGTGGAGAAGCGTCTGTGAACTGAGGAAGGCTGGAAGCTGCTGTTTTCCCGTGGTTTACAGCAGCTTCCTTAGGCTTGGAGACTTGAATCTCAGCGTAACACACTCATGCTGCCAGTATGCCTCCTCCCCTTCCCTGCTTTCCTTCTAGCCTCGAGACAAGAGAACACTTGGGGAAGTTCCTGTTGCTGAAGGACATCCCTATGGTGGGCACAAAGCACGAGGGAGGAGAACCCCTTGCCCAGGGAGAACTTTTACAGTCAAAAGTCCTTGCTGAAGAAGCCTCAGAAGAAACACATCACTGGTGACAGCCCAGAGCGCTGCTCATGGGCCTCAGAGTTCCCAGGAGCCCGTTAATGCCATTCCAAACAGAAACCTGTTTCTCTAGCTATAAACATCAGCCACAAGACTGATGGTTACACGTGGCAGTTGCAGGTGTCTGGAATAACTCCAGTTAATTTATTTCAGGGTTGGGTCCTGTTTTTCCCCTACGTTAATTTTAAAGTGGGCTTTGCAACCATGAAGCCACTACAGCCCTTATCTCCTGACACATGAAAGCTGTAGACTGAATAACTTATTAGCACCCTCAATAATGAAAAACACTTCAATATTTAGGACTAATGCAGACTTCCTGCGCATCTGCAGCCATGTGCTCAAGGTAATAATTAAGAAGAATTATCTTTGCTATATGTATTAAAACAACATAATTGAAGTTAAGAAATTATATGTCCATATTGAAGAGAAGCAGATAATTTTTTGCTTAGGAAATTAACATCAAGTAGAGTAACTATTTCCATGCCTAGAAGAGTCTCAGGGTGAATAAGGAGAACCAGATGCCCAACACCAGTTTCTGTGATCCACCCCGCAAGCCCAGCTCTGCCTTCTCCCTCGAATGCAGCGGGGAGGCTGCCTGCAGTGAGGGTCTCAGGTGCTCATGGGTTTGTGGGAAAGGACCTTCTCCCTAAAGCACAGGGAAGCATGCTGAGCATGATCTGGGGAGTCAGAGGTGGTTCATTTACTGACTGCCAAGGTATTTAAGGTGTCGGGTATTTTATTTAGAAACCCACGCCTCTTCCTGAATGGCTAATCCAATAAATAAATCTCACACGCTGAGAGGAAAGGAGTCATTAATCACTGCTTAGAGCCATGTAGACCTGACTGGTGAAAAAGCAGCAATTAACACTCATTAGTACTTATTTTCAAGTCTTCTTTTTGGAAAAGGGTCATCAAAAGCAAGTCAAAAGTGTCCGCATTAACCAGTCCTTCAAGAGTCTCACATTTCTGACTCAAACTCATTCAGAGTTTATCCAAGTAGCAGGACACAGGCAAGCCTTGCACAGACCTAGGTCTTGGGGTTTGATTCTTCAGTGACTGGTAAAAGAAACTGGGGCTGAAGGTTTTTCCTGTCCTCGGGGAGTTCACAATAGATTTTTCTATTCGCCCAGAGAAGCTGTGGATGCCCCATCCCTGGAAGTGTTCAAGGCCAGGCTGGATGAGGCTTTGAGCCTAGTGGAAGGTGTCCCTGCCCATGGCAGGGCGGTTGGAACTGGATGAGCTTTAAGGTCCCTTCCAACCCAAACCATTCTGTGATTCTGTGAAAAATGGCTAGTAGGTTACGAGAGGGGTTGAGCAATAAACACACCCACATAGACCATCATCATACATGATTTTCCAAAATTAAAAATTACCAGCTAATAATATTAGTGCCTTTTTTTTGTTCCTTACTAAGGTTATTCACAATCCAAAGAACACCAAATCCCGCAAGGTAAACCCTTTGAGACAGAGGACTACCAACGCGATGCTTCCGTCCCTTTTATCTGCCCGATCCCATTCTGCGTCTCCCTTTCAAAAGATCCGCTATCCCTTTCCCAGATGTATGCAAGTACAAAAGATACCACATGAGTTTTCTTCCCCTTGCTGTGAGATTAGAGAGAAAAACCTATTTCCAGGCAATCAGAATCTATCATCAGGCCCTCCAGGCCTTTCTGCAGCTCAGCGATGCCAATCAAATGGTTTCTCTGAGAGACAAACTGCTACTCCTGGATTCTGGCTGACTTCACTACTTGGTGTGGATCATCTCCTCATGGAAAAGGGAGAAACCCCAAATCCAGGAAACCCACTGCTGGCAGCTCCAAGGGATCCGGGGCACTCACGGTGTGTTTGTGCTGCAAGAACAGTGTGCAGGCACTTAGCCAAAATGTCACAGAGAAGCCCTGGCAAGGGGCTGTGCTAAACGTGGCCAAGAAGACAAAAACCCATGGGGAAAAAAAAGCCCTTCCTGACCCTAGACACAGGACACAAATGGCACCTTCATGCTGCAAGAGCAGCGTGATTCTGCAGTCAGCTTCCCGAGTGATGGCCATGGCCAAGGCTGCTGTAGGAGAGGGCAGCCAGCACCTACGGGATGGGGGGGCTGCTACGCCTCAAGCACCAGACCACAGCGTATGCCACTGCATCAACGGTTCACGCGGTGGATCCAGCTGAGTCCTTGGCCCTTGGGAAGAAAAGGCAGCCTGAGAAGGCAGGCCAGCCCCTTGTAAACTGCCACCTTGCACTGAGATGATGTCAGGCTCATTTTCATGGCAGCTCCCAGTTGTGTCCATTGCACAGACACCACCTTGAGCTCTCCAGGATGGAGTTGTGGGGGTGCCTCGTTCTTGGTTCCCTCTGTACTGCCCTGCAAGCTGCAAGTGGCACAGGAGGGGAGCGTCTCAGGGCAGAGCTGGGAGCGGGGAGCAGAAAGGGAGGGTGAGTATGTGATGTGCAGCAGGGCCTGGTTTGCACAGAAGTGCCTAAGCAGACCTGGGTGGGAAGAAATACGGATCGCCAGGTGCTGGAGGCAGCTCCGACCCCAAACCCAGTGCACAAGTGGCGTCTTAGCACCGCGAGAGCAGCGGTGGTTTACCTTGTGGGATTTGGTGTTCTTTGGAGTAACTTGGAAAAGCCAGGCTCAGAAGGCAGGCCAGCCCCTTTGCCGACTTCTACCTCGCTCTGGACTTCAAAGATGGCGCGATAGGCCGAGTGGTTCCTTCTGGAATTAGAGCCTATATCCACTGAAGTTAGAAAAACATGTTTGTGACTGCAGTAGTTTTCTCTAAGTTTTCTGAGTTCTTTCAGGGAGCTGTAGAGAGCGCTAAGGTCTTCCCTGCGCCTCCTCCAGGCTGAACACCCCCAGCTCCCTCAGCCGCTCCTCACAGGAACTGTGCTCCAGCCCTTCCCCCAGCTCCGTTCCCTTCTCTGGACACACTCCAGCCCCTCAGTGTCTTTCCTGCAGTGAGGGTCCCAAAACTGACCCCAGGATTCGAGGTGCGGCCTCACCAGTGCCCAGTACAGGGGGACAATCCCTGCCCTGGTCCTGCTGGCCACACTGTCCCTGCTGCAGCCCAGGATGCTGTTGGCCTTCTTGGCCACCTGGGCACACTGCTGGCTCATATTCAGCTGCTGTTGACCAACACCCCCAGGTCCTCTTCCACTGGATAGCTTTCCAGCCACTTCTCCCCAAGCCTATACTGCTCCATGGCATTGTTGCGATCCAAGCGCAGGACTCAGCACTTAGCCCTGTCAAACCTCATAGAGCTGGCATCGGCCCATCGATCCAACCTGTCCAGATCCCTCTGCAGAGCCTTCCTACTGTCAGTCATACTCTACGATTTCATGATTCCATCTTTGGCTACTCTCCAGGGACCAAGGTCTTTATTGCAATAGTGTGCCTAAACCGACACATCGCAATACACCATCCCCACACCAAACAAAATCATCTCTGTCATGTCTTCCACCCCTCTCTCCTGTTAGCCAGGATGACACCTGCCTTTCTCCTCCCCCAACAGCTTATCGCTTGCATTTAATGGTCTCTACTGCAACTTAGCCACTCCCACTGCACTCCGCTCTGCCAGCTCTTTCCCCATTTTGTACCCGAATGTCTGATTTCTCCTCCTAACTAAAGCACTTTGCACTTGCCTTTATCAAATTTCTTCTTGTTATTTCAGGCCATTTTTCTGCGTATTATGGCCATTTCAAATTCTGATACAGCCCTGGAAAGTGCCTGCGTGTATTCTCAAGTTGGTGACAACCACAGATTTTTATATGTGCTATTTATTTCACTGCTTCAGTCATTAATGAAGTTACAGAAAAATACAGGACCTATAATAAAATGTATAGTGGTCTCACTCAAAATACCCTCTCTGGCTATATCCCAGTAACTATTCCAAGTGCAATTTTTCTGCTGCATTGTGATAAATCAGTTCGTTTCCTTTTTGTGCTTGTAAAAAGGATATAGTGAGGCAAAGAAAACACTAAATGCATCAGTTTTCTCTGAATCATCCATCATTTTTTCCCTGTCCCCTCATCTTTTCACACTTAATCATGTGCCTTTCCTTCCAATTTCTGCAGTTTCATTTTGATTGATCCTTACAAGTCCTTGCTATGCCACTTTTCCTTCACATTAGGAAATTGCTGCAGGGCCATTAAAAAAGCACCTCTCTTCAGTTATCCCACCCATCAACTCCCAAATGGACCCAGACATCAACACCCACACTTATCAAAACTGCTTTTTGAGGTTCTTACTCTGCTTCGCTCATCTCCCTGCTATCCCAAGAGCACCAAATGCCAATCCACAGCCACTTTCACCTGAATTACCTCTAACTTCAAGATTTTTAAGCACTTCTAATAAACCTGAATGTAAGCCAGAACAGCCAGCTCTAGAATACCACCCTGTGCCTTCTGAAATACAAACCCTCCCCTCTGGCAAAAAAAACCCAAACATTTAACTCTGTCTTTTCAAGTCTTCCCATATGGGGCACTTTCCCAACAGATACCCAAATAATGAAAACCTCCCATTTCCACCAGACATCATTGTCTAGGGGTACTGAGGGATGAAAAGCTGGACATGAGCCGGCAGTGTGCGCTGGCAGCCCAGAAAGCCAACCGTATCCTGGGCTGGATCAGGAGAAGTGTGGCCAGCAGGTCGAGGGAGGGGATTCTGCCCCTGTACTCTGCTCTGGTGAGACCCCACCTGGAGTGCTGCATCCAGCTGTGGAGCCCTCAACATCAGAAGGATATTGACCACTTGGAGCGAGTCCAGAGGAGGCCACGAAGATGCCCCGAGGGCTGGAGCAATCTGATCTGGTGTCCCTGCCCATGGCAGGGAGGCTGGACTAGGTGATCCTCAAAGGTCCTTTCCAAGCCAAACCATTCTACAATTCCCAAGCTTTGGCAATACAGACACTGTTAATATTCAGCATCATGCCTCCAGCCCTTCCTGAACTACACACCTCGGCTGCAGCGCTGCAGTTTATCTCCCAGTGTCTCTGAAACACCCATCAACCATTTCTGACATATATTGACATCAAGTTCCTCCTGTGTATTCGTCATACTGGTGTGCAGACGTTTCAGCTTAACACGTTGCTTCATTCTCTATCCTGCGGTCATTCTCTCTCTTCATTCTCTCTCTTACGGTCCCAGCTCCAATGAATAATTCATTTACGTCAATGAAATGCAAGAGTCTGTCAGGACACAGTGTTTCATAGCAGAAACTAAGACAGAACCCAAAATTTCAAGCCCATCCACCATCTGGATTTGAGCCCTAAAGACTAGAAATAACAAGTACTGATTGTTTTCTTTCTCTTGGCTGGAAATGCTGGTTAGGAGCCACAAATCTCTCCTGAAAGTTTATTTGTAACTAGCATGCTTCATGGAGCAGGGTTCTGAGAAGTCAGCATTTTCGACCAACCAACGAGCCAACCAACCTGCCAAAACACATCGTTGGAAGAAGCCTGGTCAGCTATTAAGAGGACCTCAGAGGAGTCAAAAAGCACTCAGTAGCCAGGGAGTACATTGCTACAACAGCTCGCACACAGAAATACAGCAAGTCCCCTCCTCGCCTTAATAACAAGCACTTACTGCAGTGCTGATGTCTTTATTACTATGAAGATCTATAATCCCACATCACTGCCTAGGGACTCCGTAACTTTGAGAAAGGTATACCTAACCCAAAATACCCCAGTTATGGCAACAAGTCTTATTTTAATTCGGTACAATCTCAGGATGACCACAAGTTGGAGACTTTCTCTTTACAGAGGTCATCAAATTCCAACAGATATAAAGACACTGTTAATTCAACATCCAGGCAGATTTCTTCAGCCTCGGAATATCAGCATTACCAAGTATCCATCATGAATCAAACGCACTACGCTCTGCTTCTGTATTACACTTTAAGGCCCATCTTCTCTTAGCCAAAGATAGGTGTTTTAGTTCCATATTATTTATTGAAGTGATACAATCGCTACCCAAACACAACCTGAATTGTATACTTCTGTCCTCTAAGGCTGAAAGATTTGTGAAGTTATGATGATTTTCCTATTCACACTGACTCACAGTTGGTCTACTCCAACTACTCGACACTGCAGACTGGGGACAGTGCATGAAAGCTAAACCCAGTCGTGCACAAAGGTACCATTTTTACGCAGGCTGTGCCGCACTATTACCCATCTCCACGCTACCACTGCCTATTTTGGAATCCTTTCATCCAGCAACACTCTCTTGAAAGCCTGAAAGCATGACAGTTCTGTTTGATGGTCTATATTGCTTAAACAGGCATCCAAACTGCATCTCACCAAGTACCTTTTTTCCAACAGGCACTGCTTCCTGGACATCAGCAACAGGAGCATACGCAATAATGAAATACATGACATTTCTACTCAGTTGAGATTTTGACAAGCCATACACTGAGATCAGAGTCCAACAAGTGGTATTCATTTTACTGACACTCAGTATTATTCCCCTACTTTTAGGATTTTTTTCAGATACTACAGAGCATGACTCAAAAAAATCTCTCTAAGAAGGAGGAAAAAAGTGGATGGAGAGAGGTTTTAAAATTCAGATCACTAAAATAAGCAGCAGCATGGATAGTAATCTTAAAGTTGACCCAGATATTAGATTGGAGGGTCTGGAAAGATGAAGACAACACTGGAAAAAAGAGTCAGAGGAGTACAAACAGAACAGTCATCAAATCATAGAATGGTTTGGGTTGGAAGGGACCTTAAAGATCATCGAGTTCCAACCCCCCTGCCATGGGCAGGGACACCTTCCACTAGACCAGGTTGCTCAAAGCCTCGTCTACAGCCCAAAAATACAGGAACATCATTCCAAGCCCTGAATTAAGACGGTACCTGTTAATAACTACTACTTATGGGGTTACTGGAATCCTGATCCCCACTATCCATCTGGGAGATTAAATATCACAAGCATTGGCTGTGAAACAACAGAGACTTGTCTTTGGCACCCCTGGCAGAGCTGCAGTCCAAGCTCCGAGCCTCACTACACCCGAGCCATTAGACACAGCCAGACTTCTTAAGAGGATGCAGTTTGGCAAGTATACAGCAATCACATGCTACCTCACTCCAAAACTTCTCATGTTTGTTATTTAGGTGAGATTACAAATCTTCATATAATGCTTTAAACATATAACTAAGAATATATAGTGTTATCACTCGTCCTTACTCAGCAAGTGGTGATCATATTGAATCACATGAACAAGGGCCTGAACAATCGGAATTTTGTATTTTCCAATTTGTGTGTGATGGCTAGAGGCAGAAACTGATTTCATGATGACCAAAAATAAAAGTGTCATACACTATTCAGTTTAAAACTGATCTGAAGCATTTTTTAACGTAGCAACATTAGCTTCCTCACCTCCCCAAGAAGAACGTTCGTTAATTATCCTCACAGATCAAAATGTCGTACAGGATGAAACTTCTTTTAGAAAAGGAATCTTTAATTTAGCAGAGAAAAAAAAAAAAACCAACATCTGGTTACTTGGAGAAAGAAGCAAAATAAATTAAAAGTATGTATTTAAATCATAAGGATACATTATCTTGGGGAATCTCATTATGTAGAAGAGATTTTTATAGTGAGGACTCTTTCTAGTGTCAGGACCTGAACATGGGACTGGTATTTTTGCTCTGCTGCCTTTTATGGTCTTCATTAAGGCTCAGCCCAGGGGAAGTGGTGTAAGTTCCCACAACACTGAACAAAGTTAGTTGTCAGTATTTGACAGCTTGGCTGAGCAGTCCATCGATGCAGATCAGTTGTTGGTTAGCAAACCACAGGGGAGAAAACCCAACTTTGAATTCCCGTATCACTAGCATACGACCCTAAAGAGAAGTCTGAGTGTGTTAAACTGCTGTTGAAACTGATGAGGGATGGAGGGGCAGGCTGTGCCAGAGGGTGCTGGGAAGGAGACAGGAGCAGCACAGCCTCTTACAGTGGTTACAACTACAGCCCCTGCACAGCGTAGCAAGAAGCAAAGCCACTCACAGAGCCAGATCCTGGGCCAGTGTCTGATTCCACTGCCGTGTGTCCAAGAAGAGCTGAGCGAAGAACGCAGAGCACCCACAGAAGGCTGCAGTTCTTGCAAACGTATGAAAGCTGCCATCAGCTCTGCACGGATGATGGTCAGTTGATTTGGGGATGCCATTTTCAGGACAAATAAAAAAGTTAAGAAGCAAAAGGCTGTTAAAAGGCTACTGCTCCCAGTGACTCACCTGAAGGGATATTCTAGAGTACACAGTGTCCCCTCAAACTGGTCCCGACAACGTATATATTCTGGTGAATATCACAGAATCATAGAAAGGTTTGGGTTGGAAGGGACCTTAAAAATCATCCAGTTCCAACCCCCCTGCCATGGGCAGGGACACCTTCCACTAGACCAGGTTGCTCCAAGCCTCATCCAGCCTGGCCTTGAACACTTCCAGGGATGGGGCATCCACAACATCTCTGGGCAACCTGTTCCAGTACCTCACCACCCTCTTCGTGAAGAACTTCTTCCTGCTATCTAATCTAAACCTCCCCATGCATATCTGCACAGAAATCTGTGATAATGGTAAATTAATTAGTGGAGTCCACAGAAAAAATGCAGGAAACTATCTTACAGTTTTAAACCAAGAATTGGTATTTTCTAAAGACAATACTCTGCACTCCAGAAGCACTTCTAAAATCTGCTGTAAATTTCAGGGCATTACCTGTGTAAAGGTAGTGTGGTTGGATCATCACAATAGTTTAACTTATGGCTGGAAACTTTAAAAGAAAAAGGAAAGCTTTGTTGATTTTTTATGTTTTGAAGTTCCTACCTGATTTACAGACATTTATACTCAATCCCTCTGATAAGGGTGAGAAAAACTCAGAAGTCCTGCAGTATGGCAGGATTAGGTATAGCCAAGCGCTGAGTTAATGATCATGGTCTGTGGGAGGTGTCCCTGTCCATGGCAGCAGGGTTGGAAGTGGATGATCTTTAAGGTCCCTTCCAACCCAAACCATTCTGTGATTCTGTGATCTAATTTGTGTACAAGAAGGTATTGAGAAGGAGATTCTATCGCTTCAAGGGTAGTGCAGATCCTGTATTCTCAGACTCCAGGACCTTTAATCTGTAATGTTTCACCAATGTATTTGGTAGAACTGGATTTTTAATCTGCATAATCTTTAACCAGGGTAAGTATTCATTCAAATCTGAAGCTGAATGAAGACAGTAAGTAATAATTTAACATCTAAGCTCAGATTTAACATATAAGAACAGATTGTAACCGAGCACCGTATCAATTTGACAGCAAAAGCAAGGGAAAGAAATGTGAACAGCTTTATATACACACACAAAGTATCACGTAACTGGTTTGAAATAGGAACCAACTTTCAAGGGCTATGGAGCATCTCCAAATATCCTTTGTTTCAACAGGAATTGTGCACACTGTTAACAAATTACTGATGCCATGCAAACACCTATATCCAAAAGTTAGTTGGTTCTTCATCTGAAACTATCCTCTCCCCATCTCCCTTAATAACAGCAATCGGTAACAGGAGATTATGTTTCCCCAAATTTAGCCAAGCTTCCTTTCATACAGAAAACATGAAGAAGTACTAAAGGAATACAGAATTTTAAGAGCTGAAAGAATAATAATTTTCTTAAGAACCTCAGAGGTGTGACACAAAAGAAACAAAACTGAGTCCACATATAAAATTACAGGTTGATGTTACACTTAACTATTTATATTAAAGCCACAGATGATGTCTAGTATGTAATCATGTTAAAAATAAGTTTCAAGAAAGCTTTACTATTAAAATTAAAAACTTTCATAGCTTTAGCTACTGTGAAAATATCACTTTATTTGAAATGCATTCAGAATTTCAAATTCCTGGAATGCAAAGTTTTCAAACCTTAAGAAGTCGACTGTAACTGTTCTCTGAAATGAAGCATTAGCCCTCATAACAAAGAAAGAAAAAATCCCTCCCCCACCCTTTTTTTTTCCTTTTTTCTTTTGTGTTACATAAAGGAAGGATGAGAAGTGCTCCCAAAACAAAGTCAATTTACAATTTTAAAAGGTTCCTACAGAAAAAAAATGTACACTTTTCTTTCTTTGTGACTACACTATATTTTAAGCAAGGCTGTGACAAAATTCAGAGAATGCTTGATGTTTTAACTGCACAAGCATTAAATATTACCATATTTATCACAAAAGAGGCTGATGTCCTACTCCAACGGCATCATTCTTCACATTAGGACATGGGAAAGCGGTCATGCAGTTGCAGTCCGATTGTTGCTTGCTTGCACCATGGTATAATTGCATTTAACCTGGAATCCAGTGAGAACTCACCATGACCTCTCATGTTTCCCTGAAAAAGCTTTTCTGTACTTTTATATGAACCAACAGACACACAGGATGAACAGCTCTTCAGTTCTTTCACTGACTATAAAAAGCAGGTTTTCTTTAATTTGATAGCTTAATAGTTGTGTTAAATATAGCATTTGCCACATTTCTTGCTTGTAATTCAATGTAATGCTTCTTGATACCTCAGTCATCATCTTGCTGATTTCTTTTCTGTCAACGGAACAGGAGAGTTCATAATGTTAGGACAGAGTCACCTGCAGTAAGAGCACTAATAAATCATGACAAGTGTTTCCAGGAGCAATTGATATTAGACAATGACTGCATTTCCAAGCCATTTTTTGAATGGAAGAGAGCAGTATCAACCCTCTTCCCCCGCCCAAACTACAGGATTTTATTTCCAGTAAAGAACAAGATTTGCCCCATATGTTAACCAACAGAATATACAAGAACCAGCAAACATGATGGGGAGGGTGGCAGAAGCCAGTGGTCAAAAGGAAGGTGACCTGCCCTCCCTTCCCTAACTGACAAAGATGTTTTCATATCACTGTTCATCAAAGGAACAAAGAAATGGTGCTGAAAAAGGAACGAGTGTTTAAGGTTTTTTCCTACTATATTAATTGTCTAACTTTTAAAGAAGTTCTTAAAAGCACTAGCTTCAGCCATTCAAAAAATACATTTCCATTTATGCTACATTTGTATTTACATTGAAATAAGAAAGAAAACAGCTGGGACCTTCACCAAGATTTGCTGAACTACATTCATTGCTTCCCATAAAGATAAAATCAATTAACTGACATGAAATCAGTATAAAAGCTTGATCTTCATCAGCTTAAAAAAATATCCAAAAAAAATCAACCCAACACTGCATAGAACAAATTGTATCACAGTGCATACATTAGTTTTTCTGTAATCCTGTAACCTATGATAATTAATTACAAAAGCACAATTTCAGGCACTTTGATGTTGCCATTTCACAAAGACAGAAGGTCAGAAATTTATATTCACTACTTCTTACCAGTTTAAGCAAGTCAATTAATTTGTGAACATCCTCTCCTGTAGAAAGGTCCACAAAGTCTTTCGGCAGTCGGTAACTCAGGTATGGACTAGGCTGGACAGTAACTTTACTGTTCGTACAGCGGAAAACTGGATAGTCCTTTGGAAAAGATACCGGACAAGACAAGAACAGTGTATGTGAATAAAGCTAGCAGTGTTTCCTGAACTCCTCCCTGGAGTCACTTTGCCAGTGAGTTTATTTGGCATTCATTCAACTAAACCTGTGCCTTCCAAAAATTGTAGTTTCCTTAGTAAAAACTCTACTCACGCAAGAGCAAAAGTTAAAATGTTAATAACAGTCAAATAAAGGCATTAACTCCCTGTCTTTATACTTTCTACAATGTATCAATTATTGATGCATGTAATATACATACGCTTATGACAGCACTGCAATAATGGAGCTATAAGGAACTTCAGGCAACAGTATCTACATAAATATGTGAATAAAGAAAACCCTTGACAGAATCCTTAAACTTGGCTTCACAGGTTCCTAGTTTAAACCGATGTTTGCCAATATAACCTTACTGAAATTATGATCTAAGCTTGCCAACCAATTCGTTTACTGAAGGAAAAAGTATCTCTATAAAATATTTTAAAATATCTCTAAATGCTGAACCATAGCAACAGGTTTTGGGCAACCTGATACGATTTTCAGTTCAACACACTGACGTGCAACATCACTGCCCGCTGTATGGCCGTGAGCAGCTTCATTTTGAAGACAAAGTTCAGTAACTTCACACCAGATGCTGTGATCAGATGGAAGCTGAAGCATGAAGACAAGTCACGCTACTTTTCATTCAGGCTGACACCAGAGAAAACTGCGCCTGGCACTGAGGAAAAGAAATCCTCAAAACAAAATTCAGGTGTCCTGTGGACAGCTCCAGAACTGGGAGTGTGTTTTCACAAAGGAGACACAGCTTTGAGCAGGAAGGTTCATTGAATGGGTTTTCATATGGCAACCACCACACGGTGAGCCTAAGAGAAAAGGGCATGAATGCCAGCCTGCAGCGAGGTGTATTTCCCTGTCAGCGTGTTCTGAAAATGGCAACAGAACCGAAACAAATCTCCAACGTTAAAATCAGCTCAATAAAGCACGTCGTTTCAGTTACCTTTAATGCAGCTTAACAGCCGGAAAATAAAGAAAAGCCCATGCTATCTGACTAGCCATGTCTCCTCAGACAGCTACCAAGTGGTTCCCAAGAAAAGGAACAGGCGACTTTATATCTTCCATCCAGCCATCCAAGGACTCGTTAAGATGGGATGACTCCATCTCAAGCATGCGGTGAGAAAAACAGCTGGAGTACAAATAAATAAAGACTATTTCTCTCTCTCTGTATTAACAGGAAGTTATTTGTTTTTATGGAGGCGATGCAGCTTGGAAGAGGGATAAAAAAGCCTTGCTCTGCAAGTCCAGGAAGTTCAAGCAGAGGACAAGGCTTCCCTGAGGGTATTCGATATGAAGAAGAGACAGAAGTTAAGATTCTTTTTGCCTCCCCCCAAACATAAATCTGGAGCTCTGGGGAGACTGTATGACAGCTATCAGGAACAAAGCACAGCTTCAAGTGATTAAATAGAGAAGTAACAGATTTGAAGAGAAATTGAAAAGAGTGCATCAAAACTGCAAGTTCCAGGGCATCTTCTTCCCAGTGTGGTCAAAACTGCAACAAGGGCTTGTACTGCTTCAACTAAAAATTCCCTTAGAGGCATCTAAAACCAGAATGAGATGCTGTGTCGGGTTTGTGTGGTGGGGGGAATTGGTAGCAGGGGAGAGGCAACAGGGATGGCTCCTGTGAGAAGCTGCTAGAAGCTCCCCAGCTCCACGGCCGAGCCAACCAGCTCCTCTAAGAGGGGAAAACAAAAAGGGAATTGGCAGCAGAATCGGAAACAGAGCGGAGAGAGGAGTGGAAGGAAAGAGGAGTGGGATGTGAGAGGGACACCCAGGTCAGTGCAGAAAGGTGGGAGGAGGTGCCCGGGACGGAGGTTCCCCTGCAGCCCCGGGTGAGAGGCCAGGCTGTGCCCTGCAGCCATGGAGGGTCACGGGGAAGAAGAGACCCCCGGCAGCCCGGGGAGGGCCCTGGCAGTGAGCAGGGGGATGCGCCTGAAGAGCCCGTGACTCTGTGGGCAGCCCGTGTTGGAGCAGGCTGCTCCTGAAGGACTGCACCCCATGCAAGGGACCCATGCCAGAGCAGTTAGAGGAGAAAACTGCAGCCTGTGGGAAGAACATTGGAGAAGTTGGTGTAGGACTGTC
>NW_010236827.1:0-6969 GCF_000690775.1 Eurypyga helias
GGAGCCAGGGGTGCTGGGCATCCCAAGTGCAGGAGATCTGGGGTGCAGGAGATCTGGGGTGCTGGGGAGCCGCGGTGCTGGGAAGCCCGAGGTGCAGGGGTTCCTGGGTGCAGGATGAGAGGGTCCGGGCTGCCGTGTGCAGGGGTGTCGAGTGAGAGGGTGCACAGCCCCCAGGGCTGCAAGAGCAGAGGAGCTGGACAGGACAGGACGGGGCAGAGGAGCTCAGGTCCACAGCCCCGTCCTTGCTCCAGAGCCGGGAATAGCTCAGCCGGGCTGTCCCGTGCTTTCCGGCTTAGATAACCGTGCCTGCGATGTAAACAGCTTCCCTGGGACTGCCTGACACAGCGCTCCTGGCCAGGGGAACCCCGGGGAGAAGCAGCCCCATCATCACCTTGTGGGTCATGCCTGGGGGGTGACCCCAAATGATGGGTGAGACCAGGGAAGAGGGGAGCAAAGCCTAAGTGCAGGCTTTGGGCCAGGGGACAAAGGGCAGCTGGAAGGTGTGCTGTGAGGAAGGCTCGTTTGTGCTTGCTCTCCCTGGGCAGAGGTGCTCATTTTGCCCTCGCGAGACAGGCTTGACCTGACCTCCCCTGGCCCTGCTGGGATGAGCTGTCACAGCTTTCGGAGGATGTTATTTTTGCTTTCCAGCCAGCCTGTGGGTTCATATAAGCAAACATTTACAAAAAACGGTGGCTGATCTTTGTTGCCTTGGTTCCTGGCTGTCCAGCCTGTGACAGCTCTGTCCCTGACCCGAGAAAAATGTGTGTGGGGAAAATGGAGATGCTGAACTGCACCAAAACCAGGACTGAAACAGCCAAGCATCCAAAACTACTTGCCACAGTGGAAAATGTGACCCATGTGCCTCGCTGCTAGGCCGGGGGCTGGCTAGCGAGACCCACCATGTAAGGATTTATTCCTGGGAGTGGATAAAAGGGAGTCCAGTTACTTGTGATAATTAAAGTATAAAACTGGGACCCCACCTGTCTGACCCGGGGAGGAGTCCTTGCTCCTTTGCTGCTCTGTCCCACCCCAGAAACTCCTGCGTTGGAGGCAGTGCGGATGTGGGGGAGCACACGTTCGTTGGCGCTCCGTGCCTGGGGAAGCAGCCGGCTCCCACTGCTGAACAGAAGCAGCTCTGTCTGCACGGCCTTGGCCGACTGCCGGGAAAGATCTTCGGGATGGGGCGGCTGGATGTGCCCGAGACCTGCGGAGAGGCGTGGGGCAAAGGCATCCCCCCGTATCAACACGAGCTGTCCTCCCATGCTGTAGCTCATGGCAGCGCATTGATGGAGCATGAGGTCATGCAGAACAGGCTGGGCAGCGCAGGCAGCGACTTGAACCGGTGCCCAAGTTTTTCTGCCTCCTGAGGCTGGGCTAAGGGAGCTACAGCATCTTTTCGGAAACCTTCATGTAACACTGGCCAGCCTGCCACCAGTGTGTACCCTACAGATGTGGAGTGTCAGGAAGAGTAGGATTAACTCAAAGGAGCCCTGCTATTAAAAGACTAATGAGTAGGAGCTCACTGAGTAGTAGCTTAGGCTAATGAGAGCCATGTTGTTTGGTGTGGGTCTGGGCAGCGAGCCCACAGCTCATTAACTTCTCCAGGGTATGCAGGTAGTGGGGGGGTTATTCCTGGGTCTCCACCTGAGTTCAGCCCTTGCTCTGACTCCTGCAGAGTGGCAGAGAAGATCCTGGCATCAAAGGATGTGCTGTCCTAGTGCTTGGCAAGGAGTTATTGAGACTTTCAGCCAGATCTGTGAGAATCTGGTCTAGGTTTATGGAGAGTGTTGCCATCTTACAGCTCTTGAGGCAGAATAAATTAGGGGTGGTAGGAATTTCAGCCCTCCTCTGACAGTCTGATTCAGCACTGCAATGGGGAGCAGAAGGTTGATGGGTGCCATGGGTTGACCTCAGCTGGTTGCCAGGTGCCCAGCCAGTTGCTCCCTCACTCCTCCCCCTTGGCAGGACGGGAGAGAAAAGAAGATGAGAAAGCTCCAGTTTTGAGTCCTTCCCATGGGCTGCAGTTCTTCACAAACTGCTCCGTCCTGGCTCCTTTCCACGGGGTACAGTCCAGCGGGAACACACTGCTGTAGCATGGAGTCCTCCATGGGTAGCCAGGAGACAACCTGCTTCACCGTGGTACTCACCATGGGCTGCAGAGGAATCCCTACTCCAGCACCTTGAGCATCTCCTCACCTCCTTACCCTCTGTCCGAGGTGTCTGCAGGGCTGTTTCTCTCACGTTTCTCACGCCTCTCCCACAGCTGCCGTGCAGTGGTTTTTACCCTATCCTACATACATGGTCACAGAGGCAGCACCAGTGTCGGTGATGGGCTCAGCTTTGGGTAGCAGTGAGTCTCTTTTCGAGTCATCTGAGACTGGCCAACCCCAACCTGGTGGCAGCTCCTGGTGTCTTCTAGCAGTAGCCACCCCTGCAGACCCCCAGCTACCACCCCCTCACCACGTAAACCCAATACCATGGGAGATGCTAGAGGGGGATGGACAACCAGGGAGGATGGTGTAGCCCCAGCACCTGCCTGGGGGGACCAGCCTGTGTGCTGGGACTGCCTGGTGGGAACTGCTCGGAGAGTGCTTGGAATGAATGGAGTTCTGGCAGGCAGCGTGCAGGGATGGACCCTGTGCTCCCTTCCTTGCCTGTCTCCAGCATCTGGGAGCTGAGGCATATGAGCTCCCCCTACAATGATTTTTTTTTAAGGTGAAGGTACTAACTTTCATTAGCTAAGCTCAACCATGGGACCAGCCCCATTCCCTTCAATAATCCTGTGCTGCTCATGCCTGAGCAAGCCCCAGCCTGGCCACTCCCACTTCCCAGCTGAAGCATTTGATGCACCAAAGACCTGGTTTTCCCCTGTCTTCGGTTTGATGTGCAGGTTCTGTTAAACCTCTTTTTTAATGTGCCAGGGCAGGGCAGGCCCTGGTCTCATACTCCTGGTCTCAACCATCACTCTTGAATGCCAGCATTCTGGTGCAGGATCCAGCAGCCACTCCTGTTGGCCCCAGCCAGCTGCTCCCTTCCCACAGCATCCACAGGGGAGCAGTTCCTGCCAGGATGCCTCCACGTGCATCTATGGGGCTCTGGTGGATACCCGTCTTAGGGATGGCTTGTAGTGACATGTGACTTTGCTTCCAGGTGACTTCTGCGATGTGAACCACTGTCAGAATGGGGGCACGTGCCTGACTGGGATTAATGAGACCCCCTTCTTCTGCATCTGCCCCGAGGGCTATGTTGGGATTGACTGCAATGAGACAGAGAAAGGTGAGGTGTTGACCCCATCACAGTTGCCCTGTGAAATCCAGGACCTTGCAGTGTGGCAGTTTGCCTATGTTGTGGCCCTGGACCACTGGTCCTCGGGTCCAGCCCTGGGGCCCAGACCTGCTGATGGTCACATAGAGCAGAGATTCAAGCAGGGATGCAGTGACCTCCATCACCTGGGGGGATGCAATGTCTTCAGAGAGCAACAGCCCACTGGATGCTCTTATTCTTCACCTGTGCCCATACTAAAGCCATTTTCCCCCCTTTCCCCATCTCAGGCCCCTGCCACCCCAATCCTTGCCACAACAACGGCAAATGCCAGCTGGTCCCGAACCGGGGGGATGTCTTCACCGACTACATCTGCAACTGCCCCGCAGGGTATGATGGGGTGCACTGCCAGAACAGTAAGTACAGTGGCGTGGGGTGGGGTCGGGGGGCTGCTCTGCAGCTAAGGGCTTGGGGATTCCCTGGGCAGCACCAGGGGGACAACCGGGGGGTGTTTGCAGCTGTGGCTGCGTTATGTGCTCGGCTCTGTTGGGGAACAGGGGCTGGTTTGGACCTTGCAGAGTGGACAGGACCGTGGTACAGGGACACAGCTGTGTCTAAGCCTTGCTCTGCATCTCTGGAGGGACACGGTGCCTCGAGTAATGGGACAAGGGGTGCCTTGAGGCTCAGCCTGCTCAATGCAGGCTCCCAGCTGCATGTCCTGATGCACCCTCATGGCTGCAGGGACCCTGCCTTTGCTCAGGGGATGCCTCCCCCTCTTCCCACTGCACTGAATGAGGGGTCTCCTCCCTATGACTGGTGCTGGGGTCACCTCCTGAGCTCCCCCACTCTGTGTCCTAGACAAGAACGAGTGTTACTCCCAGCCTTGCAAAAACGGAGGCACCTGCCTGGACCTGGACAGTGACTACGCTTGCAAGTGTCCTTCTCCATTCCTGGGCAAGACTTGCCATGTCCGTAAGTCCCTGCAGCCAACTATACAGAATTCCCTTTTCCTCCCTATTCCCCACTGCTCTATCCCCAAAGGGTTATCACACACTGGAACAGGCTGCCCAGGGAGGTGGTGGATTCACCATCCCTGGATGTGTTTAAGAGACGGGTGGATGAGGTGCTGAGAAATATGGTTTAGTGGTGGACAGATACGGTTGGACTGGATGATCTCTAAGGTCTTTTCCAACCTAGTGATTCTATGATTCTATGATTCTATGATTGCCTGTGTGCCTAGGAGAGATCTCACCAGCTGGTTTAGGGGATCTGGAGCATGGCTGTGTGTGCCTGTGTACTGGCTGCTCTTGATTCCAGCAGGCCTGGTACTGGTGGAGGACCAGGAAGGTGCTGTCTCCAGTCTGAGGGGGACCCAGAGCAGCCCTTCTCCCCACTCTCTCAACCTCCATGCTATGAGAGGGGCTGATGGATGGTGCGATTTTGGCTGAAGGCTGAGGAGGGGGGGGACACCTTGTGATCAGTCAGGTCCTAGGGCTGTCCTCCATCTCCTGCCCTGTCCCCATACAAGAGGCAAATGACACACCAGCTTTGCTCCCTGGTCACCATCTCTCTCTGGTGCTGATGTCCCCACTGCCTCCAGGCTGTGCCGTTCTCCTGGGCATGGAAGGAGGAGCCATCTCTGATGCTCAACTCTCGGCATCCTCTGTCCACTACGGCTTCCTCGGCCTCCAGCGCTGGGGTCCAGAGCTCGCCCGTCTCAACAACCATGGCATCGTCAACGCCTGGACCTCCAGCAACTATGACAAGAGCCCCTGGATCCAGGTACCTGTGGCAGGACTGGGAATGCCAGTGTACAGGGCAGCCCTGATAGCCACGGCTGATCTTGCAGGGCTGCTCTCATGGGGTCTCTGCTCCTGGAGGCAAATGTGGGGCTAAATTGCTGCGGCAGGGTGCCACCCAGGGGCACCTTGTGACGTGCCTGGAGAAGGCGGGGTCCCTGGGGGTAAGATGGGGACCTGGGGTGGTGATCAACCCTTTCTTGCCCACCCTGGGAATCAAGGCTGGAGGGATGGAGGGCTTTTGTCCCAGAGAAGTCACAGTGCCTTGGGACACTCCTCTCCTTGTCCCGACACTGAGTGTGAGCCCACCCTCCCATCCGGTTTGTGGTGCTTGGTGGGTGCAAGGGCTGCGCTGCACCCCGCTCATGCCCTTCTCCCCTGCCCAGGCCAACCTGCTGCGGAAGATGCGGCTGAGCGGGATCATCACGCAAGGCGCTCGTCGCGTGGGTCAGCCGGAGTACGTCCGCGCCTACAAAGTTGCCTACAGCCTGGACGGGCGGGAGTTCACCTTCTACAAGGATGAGAAGCAGGATGCAGACAAGGTGGGCTGCAGTGCTCTGTGCGGGGACCATGCCTGCTTCCCCCAGCCAGCGGTTTTGTGGGCACTGGGGTGACTGTCAGCTGCATCCCAAACTGTCCCCATGTTTGGGAAAGTGCTTTTGACCTGAGTCAGAGCCACGCCAGGAACCGTCCTAGCAGCAAGATGGCACAGGCAGTTCCAGCATTGGGCAGCACTCTCTGGCTTTGTTTAATTGACCATAATAAGCATAACCAAAGAAGCAGCGCTGACTTATTTAGGTCACCCAGATAGTATCTTTATCTGACACACAGTGGGAACTGGGCATGGGCTGGATGTGCGAGCAAACGGCTTACGTGGCTCAGTGCTGTGTCTGCAGCGAGCGTGAGCCGACAGTGTGTCTCCCTCTCAAAGCAGGAATACGTACTGATTGCAGCGCTGTCCGCTCTCTGTTTTTTATGGCAGATGTCTCCTGGTTGTTTTTTAGGCATCCGGGGAATTCCTGGGAGCATTTGCCTTGATTTAAAAAATAGAAACATTTCTCTTGTTTCTGAGCTGGTGGAAAAAATGTACAAAACATGACCTGACTCTATTTATTGTGTTAAAAAGAAAGAAGTGAGCCACCTCTCTGCTTGTTGCGGTTTGAGGAGTGTTGCCTTAGTGGGAGGGAGAAGGTGTAGCTGCATGTGTGGCTCTGTGGGGCAAGGTCGGAGCGGGGAGTGTTGCAACGCTGTGTTGGAGCTGCTGCAAGGTCACGCACTGCGCCAGGGCACGAAAGCAGAGCCCAGTGCCGAGGTCTGTCTGTGTGCTTGGCAAGGGATTTCATGCACGAGGCCGCGGGAGGGTTGGGGCGCTCAGCCCTGCTTGCTGTTGTAGGTTTTCCAGGGTAATGTGGACTACGGCACCATGCAGACCAACATGTTCAACCCTCCCATCACCGCCCAGTTCATCCGCATCTACCCCGTGATGTGCCGCCGTGCCTGCACGCTGCGCTTCGAACTTATCGGCTGTGAGATGAACGGTAAATGTTGGTGGCTGTCCCCTCCCCAGGGACTGTAGGGCGGGGGGGCAAGATGGGGCCCTTGTACCGGTTCTGATCCCCCGGGGCAGGGGATTTGTCAGCACTTGTTTTTAATAACACTGGCTGCGTGATGCCTGGAAATACCCACGGGTGCTTTTGGGGAGCGCAAGCCGTTAATCCCACCAGCTCAGCCAGGCTCGAGCTGTGTTCTCACGCTGCTAACACCTCCCCAACCCGCGTGGTTTTTACTGTGCCCCCTCCCTATCTGAGCTGTGAACCGGCTGCTTTTCCTGCCGGAGAGCTCGAAAAATACCAGAGGATCAAAGTCCTCTGGGAAACGTGAGGGATGATTAGCCTGAGCCCTTTCCCTG
>NW_010236827.1:6987-11543 GCF_000690775.1 Eurypyga helias
CCTGGGGCACAGCGCGGGGACCTGCGTGTTGGGGTGGGAGCGGGGTGCTGTGGGGGCTTGGGTCGTGTCCTGCTGCTGCGTGGGTGCGGTGCTTTCGGCGGGGGCTGTCTTTGCACTGCTCTTTTCACTCGTGAAAGCATTCTCTTCTGCCTCCTGCCGAAACCGTCTGCACTCCAGGCCCAGGCTGTGCTGCAGCAGGAGGCACTGTGAGCCAAGGAATGGCTGGGAGCTAAATTTCCCAGGGAAAGGCGAGCACGTTGCGCCTCTGCCGAGCCTTTCCCTGCCTGGCCCTGCCTGCTGCTCCAGGCAGTGGGAACGTAGGAACGTGGGGATGGCGCTGCTGGGGCTGCGGGGTTTTGCTCGTGACGGTGCCGTGGACTCTTTCCTTTTCACTGTCTGTGTAAACCGTTGTGTTACAGTGTATTTCAACACGGCAGGTTGCTCGGAGCCTCTGGGCATGAAATCCCGCCTGATCACCGACCAGCAGATCACAGCCTCCAGCGTCTTCAAGACGTGGGGCATCGACGCCTTCACCTGGCACCCCCATTACGCTCGCCTGGACAAAACAGGCAAAACCAACGCCTGGACAGCACTCCACAACGGCCAGTCCGAGTGGCTGCAGGTGGGTCTCAGTGCCCTCCCTCTGCAACCTGATTTCTCCTCCCCAGCTCCTCCAGCTGTGCTCAAGGCCACTTCCTGTGCCGGGGCGGATGGAAGCAGGACAGGCATGACGGGAGCGGCTGGGCAAAGCTGGTGCAGCCAGAGCCATGCCGTGGAACACGCAGCCCAACGGCACTCTCCACAAGCTGGGATTGTAGGGGCAGCTCAGGAAGGAGCCAGTGATGCTGGAGTGCTGGGTCAGAAATGTCAGCGCCCGTAGGGACGGGGACAGGGTTGTGCCTTCTCTGCAGACCTTGTGGGGTGCACTGAGCCTGCAGCACCCCAACTCTGCATGATGCCCTTGAGAAGCACCATCCCAACCTGGCGTGACTGTCGCGTGACCCCTCCGACTGCCCAGAACACCGCGTTTCTGTTTTGCAGGAAAAAATCAGGTTTGCTTTTCTCTTCCCAGTCTGGAATGGGAACAAATAGTTTTGAAATGTCCTTCTCAGTTTCCTTTCCTCTCCTGTTTTTATACTTTTCACATGATTTCATGACATAATGGGACAAAGCAGTTTAGATATTTGTCCCGCTTTTTATTTGGGAAATGATTAAAAGCAGCTGCTCCATGGCTTTAAATAAAACAGCTTATCAAGACGCCTGCTGATGGGGTCAGGATGGCACGCCGAGTTGGGCTGTCACACCGCGGGCTGCCTGTTTGTGTACATGTATATAGATTTACTTGGATACTCATACAGATACACATATATGTGTATACGTATAGCTAGTACTGCCCTCAACAAGCATAAAATAGGAACTAAATTAAGGAGACTTCCATCTCATTTGCTGGGTTACCCTGTAGTGTGCCAGCAGCAGTAGCACAGTGTGGCAGAGTAAAGAGAATAGAAACCATCTCACAACCCAAATGTCAGACTGCACTGAACTGCATATTTTCTCAGCCAGAATCACTTTCCAGTGGAGATACATTTCCTCTGGGAATCCTTTATTATTTTTTCGTATTGAGATTTTGTGCCATCATTCCCACATTGACCTTTTCAGCAAAAAATTGTCGAGGCAGCGATGGGGAAGGGAGCTGAGACGGCAGGGTTTGCATCCCACTTTGGGTTGCTTTGAGGGATGCTGCAAGTGTTAAAGGGTCAAATATTTCATGGTGGTGTTTTATTAGTCACGCTGGCATTGGGGCAGGGGTCGAGCGGTGTTTTCTCCACTCTTGACCCCTGAGGGCCAGCCCATCTTGGCTGCCTCTGGTACACACAGGGTGCTCTGGGTTGGGAGCACTGGAGCCTAAACGAGCCTTGTCTCTGTGCCAGATTGACCTCCGGGACCAGAAGAAGGTGACAGGCATCATCACCCAAGGAGCCCGTGACTTTGGGCACATCCAGTACGTGGCAGCCTACAAGGTGGCCTACAGCAACAACGGCACATCCTGGACCCTTTACCGGGACGGCCAGACAAACAGCACCAAGGTGTGTGGGGCAGGGCAAGGCGGGCAGCCACCTCCTCCCAGGGCTCGGGGATGCCACTGTGGGGAGGGACGGGATGGTGGCAGGGAGATCCCAGCAGTGCTGACACCCACCTTTCCCCCTTTAGATCTTCCATGGTAACAGCGACAACTACTCACACAAGAAGAACGTGTTCGATGTGCCCTTCTACGCCCGCTTTGTCCGCATCCTGCCCGTGGCCTGGCACAACCGCATCACCCTGCGCGTGGAGCTGCTGGGCTGTGACGAGTAGGGGCTGGGGAGGAAGGACGGGGCTGCTCTTCCCCACCGCCCGGTCCACACCCTGCCCGCCCCTGCCTGCTCCTGCTCTGACCTCACACCCTCCTCTCCATGTCCCCAGACTCGGGAGGCAGCCGGGAGGGCTCCCCTGCCCCATGTTGGCGCTGGGGCTGCAGCACTGCACTTTATGGGGCCCTTGCAGGTGGGATGTGGAGAGGGCTTCTGTTCTTTTCACCCCACTAGCCAGGGGTGAGACCCTCTCTAGCTAGGGCTTGGCTGGGGGACCCTGTCCTGCAACTGGGACTTCCTTGGGGGACCCCGTCCTGCAAATGAGGCCTGGCTGCAGCCTCCTAGCTGAGCCTGGAGACCAGTTTTCTCCCCCTTTTTGCTTCTGCTTCCAGTGGAGAGGCTGGAGATTCCCTGCCTGCACTGGGGCTCAGCAATTTGGGGGGCTTAGGGCAGGTGCCCCGTGCTCACAGCATCTGCCATCCCTCCTGCTCCCTGCACGGCTGCAAGCAGAGCTCTGAAAAAGCTGCTCGGCTGTTGTCCCCTACCTATTTTCCCTGGCCCGGGTCTCCTTGTCTGCGGTGTCAGCGCCTCATAGTGCGAGTGGAGTGGTGAGACGGCTCCTGTCAAAGGCACCAGGTCCCCATCGCCGGCGGCTCTGCCCGCTGGGTGCTCCTGGCAGGCACCACGGCTGGCTTTTTGGTAGACATTGCCCATTTGCCTTTCTGGGGTGCCAGCACCACGTGCTCCAAGTCTCAGCATCACCACCATCCCCACCTTACTGCAGCTTGGGGTGCCTGGAGGTCCCTCACCCCTGGAACCAAGCAGTAACTATGGGGGCTGCTGCCCGGTAGTGGGGAGAGATGGTTTGTAGCCATGAGGGTGTGGAGAAACACTGGGAAGAGTGATGGTTAAACCACCCGAATGCTGTAGGTGGAGAGACGGGACACTGACCCTTTCTGTAACCTGACTTTTTCCCTTTCCATGGGGTGGACAAGAGCCTCTTGCAATGCTCGAGACTCAGGATTAGCAGCAGGAGACGAGCGAGACCTGGCACTGGCAAGTGGGACCACGGGCAGGGTGTCTGGGCAGTGGCACTGTCAGTGATGCTTCCCAGCGTGCTGGGAAAAGAAGTGGCCATAGGGCCAGGCTGGCAGCGGGTTCGCTTTGGTAAATGCCAAGGGAGCCCAGGTGGGATGGCGGGAGCAGCGGCAGCCCCGCTCTGGGGTGTCTCTGACAGTATTAAAACCAGCTGAAACTTTGGGGCTGTTGGCTTGGCTGCTCTGTGCCTCCCCAAGGGCTTCCCTCCCTGCAGGTCTGGCGAGCCCCAGGATCCCCTCAGGGCCCTTGGATCCCATGTTGACCCTGCACTTCTGCAATCACAGACCCTCCTATCTCCCTTCCCTGCTTGAAAAAACAAGGTACTAGGGCTTTGTGCATCTTTCCCGCTGCCTCCACCCCGGCGCAGCTGCCGGAGCCTGTGCTCGCAGCTGGCCAGGCGCAGTGGGATGGGACTTGGCGAGGGGAAGCTGCTATTGGCACCCCACGCCCTACATCTCCTCCTTTGGCTTTGATCCTGGAGCAAATCCCCCAGCTTGGAGCAAAACTGGCTCTTACACTCCAGCGTGCTCCCAGGACTGGAGGTAGCTGTGGGTTTTGCCAGAGCTGCCTGCAGGGAATGTTCCTAGCAGAGCCCTCCGGGGCAGGTTGGGAGGATGGATGGTGCTGGAGCAGGATCCCACTTGCACAGGGGATGGGGTCTCTGGTAGGGAGGAGCACTGGGGTGAACAGGACAGAGGAGGTTTACTCTTCTCCAGTCTTCTGCTGCACTGGGCAGGGACCCCTGAAGTTGGCACGAAAGGCCCACCTGTATCCCACCACAGCTCGCTCTCTGCAGCTCCAGACAACCTTCATGTGCCTTCCTTGTGCCAGCAGTGCCCTCCTTGGCCGTGCATCCCTTCCCCGGGCCCTGCTTCTGGGAGGTGGGCTCCTGCCTAGCCATTCCATGTATGCCAGCCCTAGGCACCAAAGGGGCTGGGTGGGCTGCTTGCAGAGACCAGGCTGAATTTATTGTGGCTGTGGCTGCTTGGTGACAAATAGCAGCCACAGCTAGAGCTGGGGACGGCGGGGACAGTTGGCTCTGTTCACCTCCAGACATGCCACCCTTATCACCAGGAAGCTGGGGCAGAGATAAGAGCAGCTTGCTCC
>NW_010236827.1:11571-11878 GCF_000690775.1 Eurypyga helias
AGAGGCTCCATGGGGAGGGTGATGGGAGAAGATGCGGCATGTCAGATCAGGGGACGCATCCTCAGCACCCGGCCACCACTTGCTACCCCCAGGTGAGCCCCACTGATGGATGCTGAGCCCCTTCCCAGCTCTGTGGTGTTTCCTTCCTCCTGCCAAACCCCAGGTTGAGGGGGTTGGTGAGGGCCAGGGCACCCTCCCCATACACAGCCCCTCATGGCTTGTCCCCAGCCCTTGGATGCTCTTCCCGGACGCGGCTGGGTTGCTGGGGCAGCAGGAAGCCTGGGAGGGCCAGCAGGCTGCGGCCACG
>NW_010236827.1:11969-12956 GCF_000690775.1 Eurypyga helias
GCCACACGGAAAGCCCCGCACAGATCACAGCCTCCTCCATCCCACGAGGAACACAGGTTTTCCTTCCCAGTTTGAGCCTTAGGCAACAGGTTCCTGCTGGAATCATCCAGCGCAAGAGGCCTTGCAGTGAGAAATCTCTCTGGTGGGGCCACGGCAGAGCTGTCAGCCGCCGGGTTTGAGGCGGGGAAGACAGGGATGACAGTTTTATGGCTCCCGAGTTCAGCCCAAAGCTCAGCCATCTCTAAACATGTGCCCTAGACACGTGCTCCTGGGTCAGAGCTACCCTTACCCTGTGCAGCCTTGTTCACCCTGTAACCCCTGGTCCCACCCAGGTTTCCCCTTGGGGAGCTCAGCCCTGGGGCTTTGCCCCAAGCTCCAGCAGAAAACAAACTTGGGATCATCCCAGAAGCAAGTGAGAGGCGGGAGGGAGTGAAAGGGATTCCTCCTTCCTCGGGGGACTGTGGGTGGCCAGATTCTTCCCAGCAGATGTACTGCCTGCTCCCTGGGAGGAGGAAGAGGACAGCGGTGGCCACATCCAGACAAAAGCTGCGTCGAAACACTACCCCTGCGCTGTTGTTGAGGAGAGGTGCACAGAAGCATCTGTCTGCCCTTCCCCGTGGCTGGTCCCCATCTCGGGCTGGGCGGAGGATGGCTCCTGGCAGGCGCTGCGGTGCAGGCAGTGCAGGCAGCACAAGGCACTGTGTGGCTTGTTCCTCCAGTCCGAAACAATGGGTTGGCCTCGTCACGGAGCAGCGTGCCCCAATGGGGCCATCTCTCTGTCTGTGCAGCCGCAGGGGTGGAGGGGACTGTCCTCATCACTGGAACACGGAACACTTGGGTGAGGAGCTCCGGCAGGGGCACTGGCAGCTGAGATGCTGCCGCGATGCCATCCCACTGCCTCCTCCAGCCATAAGGCAGGCCTGGGGGGTCTGGGGACCCTCATCCAGGGATGCAGGCAGCGCAGCGGCCCTGCACCGCCCTACGGGG
>NW_010236827.1:13064-13338 GCF_000690775.1 Eurypyga helias
GGACAGGCTGGTGGACCCCAGCGGGTGGGTGTGCAGGGAAAAGGAGAGCAAGGAAGAGCAGTGACGCCAGACCCTGGGTCCCACAGCCATCCCCGGTGGGGGCTTCCCAGAGGGGATGGGGACTGGCGGGCCGGCGCTGGCGGCAGATAACGCCGTTTCCATGTCGGCTGCTCGCTATCAGCGTGGCGGCGGTGGCGGGCAGGCAAGGTCACACCCCGAGGGTGCTGTGCCGGGGGGCCATCGGGAAGGGGGGCCGGACCCCCTCAACCCCCAG
>NW_010236828.1:0-1374 GCF_000690775.1 Eurypyga helias
CCTCCAGCATTCAGCTCTCTGACCTCGAGCTGCCAGCCTCCAGCTCTCTGGCTTCCAGCTCTCCGGCCTCCAGCTCTCCAGCCTCCAGCTTCCAGAGACACCCCAGGAACCTGCCCAAGGACGTCGTAGCCTGCCTCCCCCTCGACAGCCCCCACAGCCCGGAGGACCCACATCGCAGGAGACCCCCTCCTGAGTGGTCCCGCAGCACCCGAGCGGCCTCACGCGCTGCCGGAGTCCCCCCAGAACAGCCCCATGCTGCTGCACCCCACCTGGTGCCTCCCTCCAAGCAGCTGCCTGCAGTGCCGGACACCATCCCGGGGTGACCCCGGCACCGGGGCGCAGACCCTCAGTGCTGAGCTGCCCACCGCGACCCTCCGGGCAGCACCAAGTGGGAACCACATCGTGGCACAGACTGAGCATCCCTTGGACCTCCTGCCCTGGCAGTGCTTCAGGGTAGCAAAGATGTGTTTTGTTGGAGTATTTTTCTAATAAATCGTGTTTTTCTGGTGATTCTGCCTGCGTGGCTCTGCTGGGGCCCCTGCCAGCACGGGCAGAGGTGGAAGGATGCACTCGGGATCATCCCTCTCGGCTCCTGCAGTCCTCTGAGGGGTGTGGAGGGAGACAGGGGTCCGATTATTCCCGGGGATAGGGAGGAGCTGGTTCTGTCTGCCTGGCTGTTAGGGAATATTCTGGGTAGAGGCAGCATTTAATGTTCCCATTGAGAAACTCCAGGTTGAGTTGTGGGGAATGCAGCCAGCATCCTCTTGAGGAATCAGCCCAGAAAGTCCCCAGGAGCCTCGGGCCGTGTCATAAAAACGGGTAGAAGAATTACACATAACGCTTAAGATGGTTAAAAACTGCATCGGAGTCGAATAACCAGAGAAAAGAAATACAAATTATCTTTCTTTCTGACACAATACACTCTTTTACCAGAGCAAATTAGAAATACAGAACAAGTTCCTACCAGCGAGAGAAGGACGACCTAGAAATGAGGGACACGGAACCGAGACACAGCGCTGGGGAGCAGGGGGCGACCGCGACTTCCTCGGGCACAGGAGCCCTGGCAAAGCTGCTCACAGGAGTCCTGACCGCGAACGCGATCTGCAGCCAAGAACAGCCCATGGTAAACCAGTAAGGAAAACCCATTTGGGAGCAGGGATGACTGGGGACAATGGGGTTTGTGTCGCCCTGCAGCTGGTGTCGGAGGTGGGCTCAGCACCACCTCTCCATCCTGAAATCCCGCAAAAGCCCCTCAGAGCTGTCTCAGGGTGGTCCCTCCTTCCTGTGGCATCGTGGTGGGACGCTGAGCGGCTCCCAAAGCCTTCCTAGGCTGTACCCACGCCTCCTGAACCAATTCCTGGGGAATATCTGCAG
>NW_010236828.1:1384-1676 GCF_000690775.1 Eurypyga helias
ACAGTGGCGTTGCAGGGCAGGGGAGGTTGGGATGCGACCTGTGCTGTCAGCTGGGAGCCCCGGGGTGCTTTTTCTGCATCCCACAGCACCCTAGGGGTGAGAGGATGCTGGCACGCAAGGCAGCCAGGATTTGGGATGGTCCTCTGGGATATGGTCATTTTTGGCTCTTCCCCTCCCTCCCCAGGCCACATCTGCTTACCCCGAGGTCTGAGAACAGGGGGGAGAAGAAAACAAGCGCACTGGAACACAAAGACTTCTCTCGCCACGACTGGCCGGCCATCGCAGGGGTGGG
>NW_010236828.1:1748-3030 GCF_000690775.1 Eurypyga helias
GCAGGGGGGGGACGGGGGGCTGCCGGCACCAGCGGCAGGGGATGCCCGTGCCAAGAGTGGGCACCTCATGGCACGAGCTGGAAGCCTCAAAAGAAATATGAACACAAGACGGGAAGGGCTGGCCACGCGCGGAGGCCACAGCATCCCCGTCCGTCTACTGGCTGCCCTCGGGGTCTGACATGTGGTTTTTCACCTGGAAGAAAAGACACACAGCGGTGTGTGCCCAGGCAGCAGGATCAGACCTGGCACCTGCCCGGCACAGGGACCCCTGGTGACCCACACCCAGCTGGGGGATGCGCGTGCGGGAGCAGCAGCTTTGACACAGGGTATTTCTCCTCCGAGTGGGGTTTGCAGCCTGTGCTGCTGGGGTAATGTGCACACAGGGGTTGCTCTAGGGTGCTCGGGGTTGTCCCGGAGGCATGGGCGGTTGTAGCCTGGGCACGTGGCCGGCACGGCTCGGGGAATGCTGATGGAGCATCTCCTCTGCTCCGGGAACCCCCACCAGGACTCACACAGGCAGGAAGTGGGGATGAATTTAAAGACAGCAGAGAGCTCAGCACAGGATCTGGCCCTTCTCTTACCGTCTCCTCCGTGTCCGTGCTCTCCTCGGCGCTGTCGATGTTGCGCAGGTCGCTGTGCCCATCGGCTCCCGTTCCCTCCTTCCCCCGGGGCTCCTGTGACCCCTCTCCCGCTGGGGACGGCGACTCTTCTCCCGTCTCTGCCCTCTTCTTCTCACTCTCTTTGGACCCTGCAGGGACAGAGACAGCAGAAATTTGGGGTACCTGTGCAAACATCAGCCCTATCCTTGCGGGGTCCCCAGGACTCTGCCCTACCAGCCCAGGGAAGGAGGAGGACACAGGGAATTTACGGATGCCCAGCTCCCTCCTCGGCACCCAGGGAGGGACTCCTTACACCTGGATTGGGGTCCAGCCTCGCATGCATCCACAGGCTGCCCAGCACAGACACGTGGGTGTCGAAGGACCTACGGCCCATCCCCTCACCCGCGAGACGCTCTCTCCTCTGGTCCATGCGGTCCAGGCTCTCCAGCAGACTGTCCACCTGCGCCTTGATCTGGCTCAGCTCCCCCTTGATGGAGTGCAGCTCTTCGGCCCGCACTGCGGGGAGAGGAGCCATTAGGATCCCACCCTGCCCTACAGCTCTCCCAGGCAGCCACCTCCAGACCATCCTCCTCTCCGGAGCATGCTCAGGGAGCAAGGATGGCTCCAGGGGACAGCCACCTCCGGAGTATCCTCCTCTCTGGAGCATCCTCAGGGAGCTAGGC
>NW_010236828.1:3105-4418 GCF_000690775.1 Eurypyga helias
CTCCGGAGTACCCTCCTCTCGGGAGCATCCTCAGGGAGCAAGGATGGCTCCAGGGCGGGGGACAGAGCCCAGTGCAGTCCAGGCCGTGTCTGCTGGAGCTGGAGGCTCGTAGCAACAGGGTCAGCGCTGAGTGGGCACCGGCACCGCGCCAACGCACCGAGACGCGAGAGCCGAACCTCCTCTTCCTCCCAGCCCTGTGGCACTTACACTTGGTCCGTCCCGCCGTGGAACTGGTGCTGCTCCTCGCCCCGGACGGGGGGCTCAGGCTGCTTTTGCTTCCTGCTCCTACGTGAGTTCGCCTGGCCTTGACCGGGATGCGGTTAATGAGGGGGGGTATCTTCTGGTACTCGTACACCCTGCAAGGGCACAAGAGCACGGCGGCGTGAGCACAGCCCCAGAGGTGCAGCAGCCACCCCTGCCAGCCAAGAGAGCATTTCTCGGGGTCCTTCTGTGGGGTAGGACGCCCACCCTGGCCATTGCACAGCCCACACGCTGCCCCGGCCCCAGGTACCCCATTCCTGAGACCCCCCTGCCCAGGGAAGTTGTGGTACTCAAGCTCCTCGAAGGGGGCAATGCCACTGAGTCCCTCACGGAGGTGTAGGGATGGATGCCCTGGGACACCTCGCTTTGTGCCTTCAGCAGAGGCACGCTCAGCCCACCCTGCTCCTGGGGTGCCGTGCTCACCGGTATGGGAAGTCATCCCTGTAGGGATCGTAGTCCAGCTCGCAGTTACTGCTGCGGGGGGGGAGAGAAGAGAACAAGTCACCCGCTCTGCAGGGCCAGGGGTGCCACGGAGCAGCCGTGACTGGGCACAGCAGAGCACCCACCCGGTGTCCAGCCCCATCCCCAGGGAGCGGGAGGCATCCTGGAGGATAATGCACAAGCTGCCTGGGCCGCAGCACAGCCCGGGGAGGCGCCTGTGCCGTGCCAGGGGTTTGCCCCGGTGCCAAGCAAGGGCATTGAGGGGGATGGAGACCCCCCCCGGAGCAGCATCAGCAGGCTCCGCTCTCAGGAATCTGCATTTAGAGCACCCTGATGTTAAATTTCATGGTCCCTGCTCTACGTGCACGCTGCCGGCTCACTCAGCTCCAAATGAAGAAGCGATCTGTCAACGGATTGCCTCCACAATGCGGGCAGCTGACGTGCCGGTAATAAATCATGTGCCGTGGACCAGGAGCCGGGGTGTGGGGAGGGGAGGAAAAATGCTGAAGCTGGTTTTGCTGCTTCAGCTCTGGTGGAGTCAGGAAGCGTAGGATTAAGCCTGACCCGAGGGGAGATGAAGTCGTGCTCAGAGCATCGCCGGGAGGACGGAG
>NW_010236828.1:4446-7365 GCF_000690775.1 Eurypyga helias
AGGACAGGGCGGGTCTCCAGATTTTGCCGCAGATGAGCCTGTCACTGCAGGACCAGTGCTGCAGCTCAGGGAGAGCTGAAGGTCTGCTGGGGGGGGGCTAATGGGCAACCTGGGCTGCCTTGCCTGGGGGTACCAAGCCTGAGCCAAGCCCAGGAGGTGGCCTAGAGCCTGTCACAGCACAAAGGCACCCCCCAGCCCTGCTGCCACCCTGCCTTATTCAAGAATTCCCTCCTGCTAAGGTCAAGCGGGCAGCCCTGGGGTGCCAGGACCCGCCTGGGGGTATTTTGGGAGCTTTCAGCCCAACCTTGCTGCCTTCCAAGTTTCCATCGCTGGGACAGCGAGTCCTTCACATCCCCACCTCCCGCCCATCACCAGGGGAGGATGGTCACGACATGCCTTGGGGAAGAGGGGAACAGGCAGCCAGAGTGGCGTCCCAGCCCACGCACGGGGCACAGGGAAGGTGCCAGCTCCAACATCTGCTGCTGCCCGGAGTCACTGCTGAGAGGGACAGGGATGCCACAGGCCACCCCCCCCGGCATGGGAGCACCAGTGACACTGCAGGAGACCTGGTCTTGGGGTCTGGCCCCCAGCTAGGGACACAGCAAGGGTTTTCCCAGCTCAGCTCTTTGCTTAGAGCATCCCCCGGGAAGAGCAGAAGCGGCTGCCAGGCTCCAGTGGTCCCTGCCCTGCCAGCGCTGCATCCCTCCAGCACCATGGCAACGGGCAGAGCAATTAGTTCAATCAGGGTGTTCGCAAAAAGCTCTCTAATGAGAGAGACAGAGCCCGGCTCCGGTTCCCTCCTCAGCCTGCGGAACCAGGGAGCCGAAACCACACAGGAATAGGGACCTGCTCTTCTGCTGCCATCAGTGCCACCATCACCACCCCTACGTGCCTCTGTGGGGGTGTCTGTCCCCCGAGGAACAGCATTTAAAGGCCAGAAATGCAGCCAACATGGACATCTGTCACCGGCATGGAGACCACAGGGCTCTGCTCTTCTACCAGTGCCTTTAGATGGGGCAGGGGATGCTCCACATCCCATGGCAACACACACCGGGTGGGACCCCCGAGGACTCCAGCCCCCATGGGGGCAGCTCCGAGAGCCCCCTTGGGATGGGGCAGGGACATCCCACAGACCCACATCCACCCCTGCAGGCAGGCAGATGGAATGGTTGGAGGCGTGAGCGATGGAGAGCAGGGGGAGGAAGAGGAGCCAGGCATGGGACAGTCCCCAGACTGAGCACCCGACCCCCAGCGCAGCCCCCACCCCACGCGCGGGCACTCACTGGTACAGACTGCTGCCGTGCTGCCGCTTCTGCCCCAGCCTGGCCCGGCTCGGCTTGGGTTCCCTGGCCATGTCCAAATCTGAGGGGAGACAGAGAGCTGGGAAGAAAAGGGGATGCCAACACCCTTCCGCACACAGACCTGTCTCCAGCACCAGCTTCCCAGGGGTTCCTGGCCACAGTCCTCTCCCAGCTGGAGGCATCCTACTCCAGAGCATCCACCTGACGAGCCCAAGGCCAGCAGCGCTCTCCAGATTTAATCTTTTGGAGAAGCATAGGAGTATCCCAGGGTTGTGCCGGGACACGGAGCTGCTCTGCCAGCAGCCTCTCCCCACAGGTGCCCCACGCACAGCATTGCCCCGTCCCCATGAGCCCGTGCCTGTCAGAGGCCAGGCAGGCACCAGTGAGGGCCTCTGATGATGAGGCTAATTAACCCCCAGAGACATTTCCCACCAGTGCAGTGAATCTGCCCTCACTACCACTCCTGCTGGGAATTTTGGCCATTTTTCAGAGGGCGCTGGCCCAGCGGGACGCTGGTGAGTGCTGCCCACCACGGGTGGGTGCCGGGGATGGGGGAAGCCTGCATGCTGTGCACCAGTGAACACCGAGCTGAAGCTTCCCAAGTCTTCCAGGAACACACCAGCTCATCGGAGAGCTCTAGACCTCCCCAGGGGCATGGACACTGGCCACGGGTCCCCTCAAGCCCCACATCCCTCAGAGCATGGTCCCTGTGGAGGCGAGGGCTTCTGAGCAAGATCCAAGTGGAGAGGAACCGGCACTTGTTTGCTTTCCGGGCTGTCACCTTGTGTGACGGACTCTGCACGCTGAGGGAAGCACGCTGGAGGAGCTGGGGAAGGTGCTCTGCTCGTCCTGCATACTGGGGAACGCTGGCACCCAATTTCTGTGGGTGCAGCCAGCATCCCCAGGGATGCCTGAGCTCACCATTGACATCCCTCTCTCCAGCCCATCGCACCCGCTCCCCTCCCTCCCAGTGGGATGGAGACCTCAGCAGCCCAGCCAGGGACCCCAGCCATGGCCAGGCACCCCGCCACAGGCCGCCTGCACCGAGGGGACTGTCCTCTCGGGGCTGGGGACCTGGGCCAGCAAGGCTCCATCACCCCGGGGCTATCGGCCCCGCGTCTGAGCTCCCTGCCTTGTAATGGCAGGGGGTCATCCCAATACTGGGGGGGCATCCCTGTCCTGCAGGTAATGATATGGGGGGCTTCCCAGTACTGGGAGAACATCCCAGTACCAGGAGGTACCTGGGAGGGAACATAGGGTCTTCCTAGTACTGGGAGAACATCCCTGTCCTGGGAGTAACGGTATGTGGGCACTTCCCAGTACCAGGAGGACATGTCAGTACCAAAAGGTACTGGGAGTGGGGCATGGGGGCTTCCCAGTCCTGAAAGGACATCCCGATCCTGGGGGTAATGGTATGGGGGCTTCCCAGTACCAGGAGGACATCTGTGTCCTGGAGGTAATGGTATGGGGGGCTTACCCAGTACCAGGAGATACTGGGAAGGGGAAATGAGGGGCTTCCCAGTGCTGGACATCCCTGTTGTGGGAGTAATGGTATGGCAGCTTTCCAGTACTGGAAGGGCATCCCTGTTCTGAGGGTAATGGTATGGGGGCTTCCCAG
>NW_010236829.1:0-54862 GCF_000690775.1 Eurypyga helias
TTCTATGATTCTACCTGGCTGTTGGATTAGGTCTGAGTAGTTTACCAAGGTCACAAATCACACAGAGCAGCAGACCCCAGTTATCCTTTGTTTCAGTGCAAGGCCTTGCAGGCAGAAAAGGAAAATCTGCTTTCATTACTCCTAAGCATTAATAGCTGCTTATATGTGAAAGCCATTGTCTGTCCCATCATCCTGTCTCTCCTGTGGCTGCTGATAGATTCTCAGTGGTGCAGACTGATCATTCCCAGGTACACCCTTGCAGATGCTGGCAGTCAGCAATAAAGGACTTCTAAGCAGGCTGTGCTGTCCCAGAGACAGACCTGCTCCCCTCAAACCTGCATCCCATTCCCTTCAGAGCCTGCTGCTTTGAAGCCCTGCAGCATCCTGCAAAAAGGAACGCCTAATTCCTGTGGAGAGCTTTGCAGTTAGAACGCTGCAGTCAATAGATGTCAGTGAAGAACAAACATTTCTGTTCCTTTCGGAGCTGCTTCCCTTCTTAAGGGTAGAAAGCCTGCTGGGAGGTGCAGAGCCCGCACCAGAGTGGGCATGTCTCTGCTGCCGTGGGATTGTGGTCATTTCCAAAATGGCCATTTCTCCACTTAATTGGCCAGCGGGACCAGTTTGGAAAGAGGCCAGAAGGAGACTTGGCAAGGACTCTGGGACAGTCCTAGTTTGTGACTTTGTGCTTTTCCGTCGCTGGGTTTTTCCTTCCAGCAGCTGTCAGGTGCTCCCGCTCGCTTCCCCGTTGGCGCCGCGAGGGGCTGCCGCTCCTCTCTGCTTGGCCAAGGAGAAGCCCCTTCCTTGGAAGAGGCAGTGTCTCACCGTGCACACCCTCTGTCTTTCACCACCCTTTCCTACAGTTTATCCTCTGCAATACGCAGGAGAGGTAAGCAGATTCAGGGAAAGGGGAGTGGATTGTGGTCACCTTGAGGCTGGAACTCGTGAAAGAGTGATACAGCCACTCAGTCCTTTTCCCCCTTTCTAAACATGGTCTCTCGGCGATCGCCTTCACTCCCACATTCAGCCCTTTCTGTCAGGCTGGATTCCTCCTGTCCCATTCCCACAGGGTTTTTGCAGCAGGAGATCCCTTTGCTCTTTGCCTGTGACTGGTTTTTTTCTCCATCAGGTCATAAGGCGAGTCCCATGGCAATTCTTCCTGGTCCTCCACGTTTACATTTCCAGCTGACAGATCCCCTGAGCACCTGTGCTCCAATAAAACCCAGTGCAGAAACCCACCGATTCCTGCCCTGAGTCTTCTCTATTTTCCTATGGCTTCTGGCTTCAAAGATTACCAGAACTGCCTCAGATCCCCTCCCCTGCCTGCTCTTCCCACCCTCACCTTCCCAGATGCAGTCTCCTACAGGACTTTCCTGAAGCTATTCTGAGAGATTTTCTTTCACCAGTCATCATTTTCCTCCAAAAAACTGCTTTAGGTATCAAACACATTGTATCAGAACTGATGTGACTTAAAGTCAGGTTGCTAGGATGTTTACCTGAGCACCTTTTCTTCTCTGAGAGCTACTTCAGAAGATATTTATATGATGTTTTCAAGGAAAAAAGTCCTTGAAGCAAGGCCTGGCATTCACCTGTTCCTCTCATAGCATTCTAGCCCTTCAGATGCTCTTGCTCTCTTTTCCATCTGCCCCGAAGGCCAGGTAAGCCTGGCTAGCAAGCAAAGCAGGATAACTTCAGCAGGCGTAGGTAGAAGCCTCACGTCTCTGCTCTGATGGCATAAATGTTTAATACTGTTCCCCCTAATTAAATTACCCTGGAGAAGAACCCCTACAGAGGAAGGTGGAATATATTAACTGAATAGGAAACCATTTACATGTAACAGAGATTGCAGGGGGATTTGCTTCACCCAAAGCTGGTATTGCTGTGTTCTAGGTATGTTTTGGACCAGCATTTTTACATCTTTTAGGGCTAAAATTTCTCCCTCACCAAAAGTTTTAACCATCATAGAAATAAGAAAGAAAATCAGTGAGAGGAAGAGACATTTTTACAGCACCTTACTACGGAAGTTTTGAAAATTTTTGAACATCTCCGTGACCTGCCAAAATGATTTGTGGAGCCAGATTGACAATTCTTTGAAAAATTCCGTTTGAATCCCTCTTGGTGTGAGGGATGCTACAGCCATAAGAAGGGGAGGGGGAGTAGCAGCGCAGCAAGCAGAGCAAGAAAAATGAGGATGAAAGCAATGGTAGGCATAGCAACTGCGGGGAGACCCTGGTTGCCAGTAGCTACCATCACATACCCCTGTCCTTTAGGAAGAGTGCCCAGCCTGGATTTCTGGACCTCTGGCACAGGCCAGCATTGGTATGCTGCCCAGAGCGGCGCTGGGCAGGATGGACCTGCTGCCCTGTGGTTTTACTACCTGCTTTCTTTCTCAGGCTATTACTCACTGCTAAACGGTTGCTGCGCTCTACCTCAGGTGTGGCTGCTTTGCATAAAGCGTGAGTAAAGCCGTGTTTGGAGGTTAAAAGTGCCGTGTGAGTACAAAGTGTTACTGAGAGGAACTTTATTTTGCAAGCCCGTTTAATCGCAATGCAGTGCTAGAGTTCAGGCAGCTGGCAGAACACTCACTACCTTATGTCCTAATGCTATCCCTTCAGCCTGTGCAGGACTGTACGCTTCGAACCCTTCATTGGTGCACGTGGCATGTCCTCGCCCTGTCCCTTCACACAGTGTCATATTGTGAATATACATCTAAATGCTGCTTACAGCGGTCTTAACGCAGTTAATAAACTCACTTTTCAACTCCATTGGCCCAAGGACTCTTGACTTTTTTCCATACTCAGGCTATAAAAAATACGTCTTTAAGTAAAATCTTCAAGCATCATCAGTACCCGATTTCTTACCGTTTATTAATAGTGAAAGGAGGACAACTGTGGTTCGAGGCTTATTAGTGTCAAAGCAACACAAACAAGCTTCTGGTTTCCAAATGGGTCGTTTGCATAAAACAGTGCTTAGGACAGCATCTGCCTTATATTGTGTTGAACTGGTAAATGGCAAGGCACTGCTGCTGACCAGGGTTTTCTCTCACTGATCTCTTCAGCGTGTAACATCTGTATCATTCGTGCAGATGCAAGATGGGCAGGAATTGATGTCAGCTGGCACAAGCAAGGTATGAAATGAAAGGGCTGTGTGGCAAGCGTGAAATGTGTGGTTAGAGCATTAGTGTTCACTGTAAATAAGGGCACATCTCATCATTCCAGAAACAACACACCCAGAGGATGAGCCTGCCTTACGGCTGCACACCTTGGGAGCACACAGGACTCGGAGCAGCGTGATCGTGCTTTGTCTGCATGAGTTTCTTTTTGATCAGCCTTTCCAATGTTATTTTCCTGCCTGCTGATGCCCTGGAATGTTAAGAAGAGTCCTTAAAGCCAGTCTGCAAAGCAAGTTGAAGGTGAGGACAAAAACCTATGTGATGGAATACACCTTCACGAGGTTCCTAGAACAGTCCCTGGGTTGAGAACGCAGACAGCTGATTCTTGGAAAATCTGTCTTATCAGGGCAGGGTAAATAGGTAAGTCGTGTTCGGGTTAAACTGTCTCTGAGGAGCAGTTTGTTTGCCACAGTGGAACTGTTGAATTCTGTTGCACAAGGACACTGAAGTAAAGCAGTTCTCATCAGAACACTGGAGACAAGTATTTTGCAGAAAGAAAGTCAAACAGGAAAAAAACACTTTTATATTTCCCCGATACATGGTGTGGAAATCTCGGTGGTTTTATATCAGTTGTATTTGATACACAAACACTATACAGTACCTAACTCAGAAATAAGTTACAACAATGAACTACATATTGTAAAAAAACCCCAAACCAAACCATTTTATAAACCAGCTTCACTGCAGATCTTCAAATGTACAGCTGCAGTTTTCAACTTCTGTGTCAATAACAAACTCCAGTAAGATAGGCACTTTCAAATCACGGTGGATCAGAGAGGGAGTCAAAGCTTTGGTCATTTTCTTAAGATGCGTTTTTAGACTTTTAAAATATTGAGATTCTTACAGGGTTTGTTTTTTTTTTTCCTTAACAGAGGTAAAATTCCTAAAGCAGATCAAAGAAGTCCATTTGTATCCCCCTAGAGCAAAAAATAAATAAATGATAAAGGAGGCTTAGTTGTAGAAAAATGGGTCTGACAGCTGACTCTGTAAAACCATATACATCTGCCCGTTGAAAACTGGAATTCAGCTCTGGCACGCTGTCAGAATTTTCCTGTCCTCAAAAATCCCATGTTTACAATCCTTTCTCTCCTTATAAACTGAAGGGGAGCCTCCCTTCAGAATTTCTCACCAATTACTCTATCGATTTTTGTTGGTAACTGGGTGTAGTTCTTCACACAGAGTCAAAATTCATAGATGAGACTTTTTGCCATTTTGCTGAGTTTCATTTTCTCATTAAATATCTCCTCAAACCTTTGGTTCTGTTTTGGAGTGAAATGGTTCTTCCAATCACCAACAGTGCCTAGGAGAGCAGGGGCAGAAAAAGAACAGTGAGACTAGCAGTATATATGCAGAAAATGTTTTAAAGGCAGCCCAGTTTTGTTAATGTTGCAGTTGGTACAAATTATCAATATATTATTAACCGTAGTCTCTGTTGTAGGTCGTGATCATGAGTAATATTTTGTCGGTCTGGTGAGACTCTGAGGGAAGCAGCTGGGTCACCATCCATAAAGGGTGTTAAACCCTCAGCCTCAGACTTGTTTAGTGCCAACAACACCAAGTGGTACATGAAGAGCAGCAGGTTTCCTAGATGGAATTAGAGCTCCTGGTCATCTCAGCAGACCAGCATACTGCTGTTCCTTGGGTGTATGCAGTTAAAGGTCTCCTGGGCTCTTCCACAGTCAGTAGAGGGAAATGGTTACCTCCTGGCTGAAACCCATCTCGTCCTGGTCAACATCTACTCATCAAACGGACGGTGCCCAAAAAGCTGCTATGTCTCTCCGTTGACTAAAGAAGGCCCTTTAAAAAGGAGCCCAGTGACCTGCATCCCAAAACCACTGACTAAACCAGCATTCCATACAACAAGGAAAAGAGAACAGAACCTGAATAACAATATGGGATCTTCTGTAAACTGGCTGAAATTGGCTAAACCCCCTGGGTTCCCATAGGAACTACTTGGAAGTGAAACTGTTGGAATTGTTCAAATTTTTCAACCTGGCTTTGTCAAACCAAGTTTAGTGACTTAGAAAAGTGTATCTGAGTGGTTGGTTTGTTTGTTTGGTTGGTTTTTATTTCTACTGATGGATTTACTTTGGCATTTGCTGCAGCTCATTGGCAAAAACATTCTGAGTCAGCAAAATGGACTGTTAACCCTATTTATAGATGAAAAAAAGTTCTTAATTTAAACAACTCTTAGTTTTAAACTGCTAATTATTGTTCAAAAATCAACTAAATAAAAATGATAAAAACCCATCTAAAAATGATGGGTTTGATTTACTTATTCTCCAAATCTGAGGCAGCTTCTGAAAAGTCAGGAGCAAGAAAACAGCCTCTGCAAGTAGTTTGAAGTTACACCTGAGCTAAGCACTGTGGAAGATTTGAGTCCAGCTTGGCCAAGGTCTGAAGGCTACCTATGAGGCCATCAGGTGATTGAGTCATCCATTCTTTCCTTGTTGTCATTGTCAGCACAGTCCTTTTTCAGGAACGTTTCGGTCAGATAAGAGGTGGTGCAGAGGATAAAGGCTACGAGCAGCCTCCTTCGCGAGGAATGTCTGTCACTCTTTCTTGTTGTAGTAAACCAAGTGACCTTTACAGGTGATATCATAAGGGACATGCTGGAGCTTGTGAAAGACTGGCATGGTCAACTTGTAGATAAAAAAAGATAAAGAGTAATGCTTCATGAACCTTTCCTTTTAGCTCAAAAGCTCACACGGAGTGATAGTCCGACTGTCGTTCAGACTCCTCCACGCTCCTCTGGTGTAAACCTGCACTTGCAACCAGGGGACTTAGAAAGAAAGTGGTTTTTAAAATTACTTCAAATTGAAGAATCCTGTCACTGCTTCCCGGGGCTGGCCCAGAGCATCGCTAGGGTCCGGGAAAGGCCTGGACTGTAGACTCTGGCTGCATTCCCACTCCTGCTGTGTTAAGCCTGGCTCAGGGAACTTACCTTTCCGGAAAATCAGCCTCCTGTTGGATGTCAGCGCACAAACGGTGTGACTGGGATCGCTGTTCTCCTTTTCTGTGTCACTTTTCATCTCGGAGAATGAGGACTTCTTGCAGATGTCTTGGATGTCATTGTCACTGATGTTTAAACCCAGGAACGAACTAATTTCCTTTACAATCTTAGGGAGATCCTGAGGTACAAGAAAAACACAGCTTTTATATTTCTGACCTGATTATCAGACTGATTATTCAGTTGATATGAAAATGATCCTTTTTATTACGTATCAGGTTTATCATACATTTATTTTCTTTAAAGCAAAGCGAAACATCTCATTGGACTGTGTAGATGACAGGTGCAGCCAAGCTGACTGCCTTCTTACCCATAATCACAGCAATGAGTAAGCATTGAGTATGTCATATCAGTTATACATACAGTTACACTACCCAGTTCAGGTAAAGTATTCTCCTGCCTCTCAGAATTATTTCACTGGGAATAAGGAATACTTATAGCTCAGCTTCCATGCAAGTAGCTTATTTCATTGGAGGTGCTATATGTAGGGATCCAACAAGTGACTTATGATCCGAAATGGTTTGTTTATACTCCTTGTAGTGGATTTTTTTTTTTTTAAAAAAAAGGAACAAAACTATTTTAATGTAAACACTAGAAACCCTTTTCTATTCACCTAAAAACTGATTCTCTGAAAGCTAAGTTATGTTGGTATTTCACTTTTTTTTTTTTTTAAAGAATAGCAAAGCAGTTTCTGCATAATAATTTTCTTTCATCAACATTTTTTACCTACCCCTCCAGCCTATAATTTTCTTGTTTACTGGGAGCACAAATCCCACTGACCATGAGTTGTTGTCTTACATCAATTTTTTAAAATTTCACCTGAAATGTCAGGCATAGCAGGTTAATGTGTGGCCCTCAACAGGTGTCATTGGTTGGTCTTTCAGTAGGGCCAAGAACAAGGAACTTAAAATTCTTTTCTGTAGCCTAGGGAAAATCAAGTAATACGTGTTCCACCCCTGCATCTGTGAAAAACAACTCTCACAGGATTTGATATTTATATAACTTGTGCTGTCAGAATTAGTTCACTAATACAAAGTTCTGTGCAAACAGGAAATATGCCCAAAGACATACATTCGCATTTTCCTTCCTTCTCCTTATTCATTATAATTTGCTCTTTGATATTTTAATGATGTTAATTTACAAGTAATGCATTCTGAAATAAGAGCAGAGAGTGTATTTACCTTCTTCATGTCTTCATAGAATAAAAACAAGATGTTTTTGTCATCTTCATGTTCTTCCCAACTTAGAAAATGATCAAACCAGGATCCGCAGACAACTGAAAAGAAAACACATGTAAAAGAGGTTCCTATAAACTTTACGCATAATAACCCTGGTGGTACCTCACACATTTAGGGGAGTGATCCCTTCATAATATGTACCCTGTATTCCTCTCAGATTCCATTCTTTTTGTGAAGGGACTCAAATTTACAATTCAAAAATCTTACCATTCTTGTTGGAATTCATTTTCATATCAGAGCTGCGGATACCATTCTGAGATATGATTCTGTAGTGGAAACAGGCTCCAAATGTAAGGAAAGGCCAGTAATGAAGGAAAATGAACTGGCCTAACAAGATCTGAGCATCTCAGCCAATGTCTGCGCGTCTGCGGTCACAGCTAGAAATACGATCACTTCGCTAGGAAATGAAATAAGGGGTCTGCTAAATGGAGCACGCTGAGCTAGCTCTACTTTGTCCCAGCAGAGGGGAATCTGTATTATTTTTAAACATCAAAGAAGAATTATGTAAAGAAGTTACACAAATACATCATTCGGCCAACGGCATAGATAACATGGTTTTAGAGTTGACTCACAGCGCCTGTTTTGTCTGAATGCCTCTTGGTATCCTCATCCTTGTTCTGAACTGAGATTAACTCTGCAAGGGTACTGCAGGGTCTGGATCAAGCCACATGACCTTTGGATGTTTCGATGAGGAGCAAAAATTACCACCTCTCTCTTAGCATCACCTCTTATGGAAATTGCTATTGTAATCAATGTGGTACTCTTTCTGTGCCATGCGTGAGCACACAGAACATAGAAGGTGGCTACTAATTTACAGATAGCAGTTGCTTTTAAAATTTAATATCATAGAATCACAGAACGGTTTGGGTTGGAAGGGACCTTACAGACCATCTAGTTCCAACCCCCCTGCCATGGGCAGGGACACCTTCCACTAGACCAGGTTGCTCCAAACCTCATCCAGCCTGGCCTTGAAGACCTCCAGGGATGGGGCATAATATAATCCTGTTTTCCTTTTTTCCCACTATTGCACGTTCACAGTTGATACTAAACCAGACAAGATCCTGCAAATCACTGAAGCTCAAGCCTTAGGGCTGCTCTGAACTAGGAACGCAAGAACTGAGCCAAAGCCCAAACAAGCCAGTAGACAAATTGACCTTTGGATCTTTGATGTAAGCCCATGATGACTGCAATGGCGCTTTTCTTTCAGCTTTCAAGCTGATCTATCATTGCTGCTGTTATCGTCACTATGGTTGCATAGCAGGAACACACGTCTTGAAAGGAGTAATAAACCGCTAAAAAAAGGAACGGGTAACTGGCACATGGTCCTATTGTCAGCTGCCATGCCACCACTGCCAGACACGCACATCTCACTCTCCTCCTTGGTCTTTGGCCCCCACGACTTAGACAACTCATCAGGCAGGTCGTGTGCAGGAGGACTTTATGAAAGCATCTAGACTGCCCTTGAAGGGCCACCCAAGGATGTTTTCATGGTTGGAAGACACTGCTCCTGCAAGAGTAGTTCTCAGAGCAGCCTGTGGACAGTGTCCCCATGTGCCCCATTGCCGGCACTTTGGCACCGCAGCGAGCCGCGTAGAGCCGGATGAGTGCCATCACACCGGGCGCCTGCCCCACGGGCCGGCTCGCTGGCTGCGGTGAGCCCAGCTGCCCCTATGGCTGCTTGGGAGGCGCCGTATGGGCATGCCTCACCCGTCAAAGCTTACCCAGGAATTCTCGGTGGGAAGCAATCCGGTATTGTCGTTCACAAGACAAGGTTGGAGGTGTTTTAAAACAGGCAAATCCGCATCAGAACCAGCAAATTGGGGGGGGTTTCAGAGTGTTTGTGGGGAGAAATAAAATCAGTAGCTTGTCTGTGAGAATATGTTTTTTAGCAGTTATGTCAAAGAACAGCAAGAACCTGCAAAGAGCAGTTGTGCTGAAATATTGCAGCCACTTATCAAAACGTCTCCTTGCAGGACCAAAGATAACATCCTATTATTTGCTCGTTTAGTTTGGCATTAGAATTTATCCGGAAAAATACCCCACAACTAATACGAATAAAGACTGCAATAAGGAGCTTTCACACAGTTCACATTTCTTAATTTCTGTGTGTCGTAAGGTAATGTAAACTGTGAGGAGAAAACATAACCTTTATCCTTACCATCTCCTTTTAAGAACAAGTCAAAGAACGCCGTCCAGGTATCTATAGTGGGAAGGTTTGGGTTATCCCTGTAGTAATGATACATGGAAACTGCGGTATCTTTCGGGTTTCTGCTGATGTAGATCATCTGTAAATGAAGATGATGTGGTTATCCATGATAATATCCTGCCTTTATTTTAGAGGAGTTCTGTGTGTAAATGCAGCATTTTCATAGGCAGTTTGGAGCATCAAAACCCTTTCCTTTAGGATTCCTCTGTCGGCGACCATGCCATTAAAATAGAAATGTGTTTGTCCTTGCTTAGGCAGGTCTGTAGTGGTTAGTAAACAATTCCACGTGAACAGAGGTGTGTTTGCTACAGCTGAGTAACGTTTATGTTTTATGAAAGAGGTTGTGTTGTCCATTGTAACTCATGAGTCAATATACTATCTCACATTATCTAACACGTGATACCATGTACTAATTAACATTCAAAGGACAGCTGCAAAACATAAATTTTAACCTTCAAATTAGCCTTGTCCCAAAAGTCTGCATCTAAGAAATCCTGAACTTCTAGCCTAAAATCTGACAGCTGCAGAACATAAATTTTAGCCTTCGGTTCAAATTAGCCTTGTCCCAAAAGTCTGGATCCAAGAAATCCTGAACTTCTAGCCTAAAATCTGAGGCCCAGAGCTGATTTTTTAAAAACCTCCCACATTAGCATGGGAGGAACACAAAACCGTGATCTGAATCTGCCTCCCACATTTCAATTCTCCTGTTTATCCAATATTGCTTTGGGTCTTCACAAATCTTAAATAGAAGGGACAGAATACTGTCATCCTTGGAACACCCTGTAAGTACCCAAGACAACTATTTCCTAAGCCAGCCACTGCAAACGGGGCCATGAGAACCACCCCCATTCCTAATAATAAACATCTGACTGAAAGAAGTGGATGATGTATTTTGTGTGGTGCCTGGTATACAAATCACTCCACGGGAGGTGTGGGGCAGAAGCAGAACCCAATCCCTAGCCCAAGTCTCTCCTCATGCTGCTTTTGACTGTTGGTCAGCTGTGTCTCCAAAATTCACAGCAAAACACTTCTGGAAACTGTAAATAATTTAAAAATTATTAAGGATCAACAAGACAAAACAGATTCCAAGTAGACACTTAACATATCTTACGGCTTTTATACCTTTTTGCCTTACCTTGCAGTTCTTATTCTTAAAATTTGGAGGTAACATGTTGTAGTCTAAGTGCGTTGGGATGATTCTCTTCGATGAGAGTTTATTCAGCTCCTCCAGTTTGGAAATGTCTCCAAATTCAATGGGAGATGTTAGTGTAACTTGAGTGTTGTAAAGCTTTGTTATAACTCCTGCAAGCCAGTGAGTGCCTGGAGAAGAGTAATTTTAACCAAAAAAAAAAAAAAAAGATATTTGTTACTCAGAAAATATGTGAAACATGCATTTTGCGTACGGAAACAGCTTGCTAGTGCACAAATGTTACTTCTAATCCCCCAGATTCAAGAAACTTTACATATCTGAATAATCCCATTGGCTCCAAAGGTATAAATATTGAAAAAAATTAGGGCTGTAGCTGAAACACAAAGTAACTCTGTGAGAAGTGTTAGTATTGGTACCAAGACAATCTCTTGAACAAACTGCTTCTCAGCTGAGAGGTGGTTATATTATTTTTATAATTTAATTTTTAATAATCTGGGGTGTTTTTTTGTTATAGTAACTTAAGTCCATGTATTTGGAAAGCATTGACTGAGCTCGGTCTTTGGCATGTGCTTCTGTGTGTGTGAGGTGGAGGGAGAGGGAACAAGAAATCAATAAATCTACAGCCAAGAGCCATACAAATAACTCAATCTGACTCTTGATTTGCCCGTAATTGCATGTAGAAAGTCCTGAGAAAAATCCTTCAAGTACAGATTTTGCTTACAAGAAATAAATATTTATTTGCTTTCCAATATGAAAACATCTGAGATTATTTTCAATTGAGGAATCAAAATTTAAATAAATTACCTTTTTTTTTTTTTTGGTAATTTTAACACTTACTGACAGAATAATATAATAATATACTCATTTTCCCCTGTTTTTTGTACACAGAGATTTCCCAACTAGTTTAAGCAGCGAACATGAAACACACAATTGAGACTTCTTGCAATTAACATACACAAGTAGAACTTACCAGATTTGGGATAGGAAACCAAAAGGACATCATCTTCTCTAGCATCAAAATTATCCAAGGATTTTAAAAGTTCTGGAGAAGACCTGGTGGTAAAGGCAATCCCCTTAAACATGTGAATGAGTTCTGCCTCACTGGGGTTGGACATGGTTGCTTAAGTCTTGGATTCCTGCAAATCAGATAACAGTGAAATGATGAGGATTTAAGAGTCACTTCTTAGTCAGATGGTTTGAAGGGACAAATTGAGACAAAGCAATATAAACCTGAAGCTTATATACTTTGCTACACACCATGGAGTCCTATCAGACATTGATTTTTCCGGGTAGCTGATAAAGGCAACAGAAATATTGGCGACAACTTGATAAATAAGTGAAATGCAGAGTAATGAAAAATGCATGTCATTTGTCTTTTATTAGCCCTCCAGATAAAGTAATGAGGTGATAATCAGAATGTATTACTAAAAGTAAGTGGAAGATTACCAGAATTAGCTGAAGATTTTTAAATCTTTCCACAGAATATGTAGATTCATCAAAATAAAAGTCACTTGCAGGGAAGAGGCAGTTCTCAATTTATTACCTGGCTCAAAATGTGCTTTCTTGGAAAAAAATGGAATCTGTGGAAATAATTATTAATGCTTTTCCAACTGAAAGCTCCACTTTTCTTTAAAGTGACCTTAAGCAATGTGAGTGCATCAGAGTAAAATAAATAGCTCAGTTTTGAATCAAAACACTTTGAAATGCTTAATATTTTCAATTTTCCTTTCAATGATCACAATGAATTTACTCATTTTTACATTCTTTCCCACAAACATCCCGTGGCTTCACTATTTCTGCTGAAAACCTCCTACAACATATTCAGCTGAGGACCTTCAATATCTTAACCCATCTGGAGAACCTGCATGCAAACTTGTTTTAAAATAAAACAGTCCTTCAGGAATTTCCCAAGTTTACCAAGGTCCCTTGGTTGTTTTTTTGGGGTTTTTTTAATCATAAATAATAACTTAGGTTTGGTCATGGGAGCTGACTGCCAAACATACCTCTCATGACCCCTGGTAAGAAGTTAATGATTAGAGATGCCCTTCCAAGAAACACCTGAGCAGTCCAGATTACTCACAAGGAGTAAGGACAATTACCAGCCTCTGCACTTGATATTTTGTCATGCAATCTTCTGAAAAGCCAGCAATATAGATGGGATTTTCCCCTTCTTTCTTTTCTTTGCAATATTGCCACCTACCAGTCAAGGAGGAGTGAAGTCAGCAAGCCTAGATCTTCTCACCTGCCTTGCCTATGAAACCGCCCTTAAACAGCTATTGCCAGTAAAATGTGCCCTGTGCCATCAGGAAACTCCGAGTTCCAGTTACACAGGGACAGGTGAAGATGAAAATGATGGAAAATATGCTCTGGAGAGATGTTCCTTGTCACTAGGGGTGAGAGGAGATGGGGGAGTCTTTCCAGGGGGTAATCAAGTGAGTCAGTGAGGGTATGTGAAACACATGGATACTGATGCTCAGCTGGGCGATCCCTCAGTGCTGAGGAGCTCAACATTTTTCTCTTCCTCCCAGTCTGAAGACCTAAGCCATCACTCAGTATCTTAAGGTGTAAATCCTTAAAAGTCCATCCTCTGGCAACAGATTTCACATCGGTTACTTCAGGTATACAAATTATGTTTGGAGATACAGACACCCGATTCTGTTATTCTGAACATCAGTATTAGTCTGAATACCAAGATTTCTAAGATTTATTTTGCAGTCTTCATTCCAGCCGTATGCATTTAGCACAAGCTGATAAAAGTTTATTACCTAACTAGTAAAACCAATGTTATTGCAAAATGTATTGCATGCTTACTATGTATTTCCCTTTCATTTCTTCCTGCATTCCTATTACGTTTTGAGTCAGCGCATTTGCCTAATCTAATCACTTGGACCTTAATTAATCATTCACAAATGGAATGGCCAAGGTGTAAAACAGAAGTTATAGGATAGCAAAGAAATTTCCGATTCTCTTAACTCATCTCAATTGCTTTTTATACCAGCTTCTGTTTTCAGCAGGCATGATGTTAATCCAAGGCAATCAAGCTGAAACTGGTCCTCCTCAAATGCTGCCTAGACTTGGAAAATAGGGCCCAGCCCTGCAAGGGTACAGTATCCTGAATTGCAATGTCTTAAGGAAAAAGAAAGTATTTGGGGAAAAAAGTTATTACAAAAGCTAGGCTAACTACATTAGCATAAAAAGTACATTATTAGAGTTACGTTATACAAAGCAAGCCCAGGTTTAAAGAACCATGCCAAATCCCCCATCCAACTTTAATTTTCTCCTTTATGGGTGTTACAACACAGAATGCAGACTCCAGCTGATGTATTTTGAACAAGATGAACGCAGACATGGCAAACTAATACCGAAGGATTCCTGTAGCTATTGCCTAGATCTCTGCCACAGGCTCTGAGGAGCCTTTCCCAGCATCAGGTTGTCCTTGTCCTGGTCTCTGGTCCTGCTGTCTGTATGGTTGGAGTGGACCTTTTACCAGCAGGTTTCGTAGACTTCGGATTTCTCTGTGGTTCGAGGAAAATACAGCTTGGTAGCTGGACACTGCACTCCTGGGCTGCGTCAGTCCCGCTCCTTCTGCCTCTGTGTCTGATTTACTTTCTCTCCTCTCTATCCTTGACTGGGTGAGTGACTTCTTTCTGTTACTTTAAATGACTTCAAAAAATTGACTGATTTGTTCCTGCCTGTACCCTGCCACCTCCACTTCAGGCTCACCACTCTGCTTGCTAACAGACAGTAGTACCATGTGCATCTGCAACTGGACATTTCTCAGCTGAGCCCGGTCACAGCACTGTCCCCCTGCAAACACATCTCGGACAGCAGAGTCCCGCTGTGGGAAATACGCAGATGAAGTCCTGTGTGTTGGTTACACAAGCCAGAATTTGGACCGACATCCACAGGGTTCTGAATGTTTTCAGTGACCACTGACAAGCATCACGATTCTCATTTTTTGAAATACCCTAAAGGCATGAAATATTTAAGTCTTGTTGTATCAACTAATGAACGGAGAAGTAAAACTGACACGGCCGGTCATAAGGTTCTGTTGTTCTAATTCTCCAACAGACACACCAGTCACCTGAAATTAGTAGAAGTTATGTCCGTAAAGATTGTCCCTCTGCATCTGTGTGAGACCTGTACACAGGCTCTGCAACAGTGACATCTTTCAAGACCATTTCAGTGCAGAATATCAAACACAGCTGCTGTTACAAAGTGTGCAAGACCGGTCTCAGGTACAGAAGTTCAGCTACGAATTCCAGTGTTATGGTTAAGCTGTGTAGTCTCTTCCACAGCTCCAACTTCTTTTCCATACCTCCCCAGTGATCTGAACCCCACAGTCTTTTCTGTAGGGATCACTGTCCAACCTTTGCTTTCCCATATTGTGGAATTACATCCTTATTTATTTTAATGTTACAACTGAAGTGCCTCTTCTAAGTTTATGGTCAGTGACTATTTAACAGAGACAGCCTGCAAAATGTTTCATAGAGCACTAGTGCTCAGACTGGGAAGTTAGGGCACCTCAGTGCCCAGATGTTGGCAGCTGGGGAACTTAACGCTGGGCTTCTGTGCGGTTCTGAAAAGCCCTCAGGTTCGGGGTGGATGTAGGCCTGCCCGCAACACATCAAGACTCAGCTGAGCTGTATTAATTGTCCAGTGGTACCAACTGAGCTGGTCCCAGCTATCAGGTAGTGTGACTTAGCCAAAACCACTTCCCTGGGATGGGCATTGCATCTCCTTATAGTTCCAACAGTAGTCCTCTACCTGGTAGGCTTTCTTGCAATGCCTGTACTCTCCATTGTCCCATAGTTCCATGCTAATCAAGTGCTACGGTTTGACATCTCTGATTTCATAGCCGTTGCTATCTCTAGCAGCTACGCCTGCATTTAAGTGCACCGTGAAGTCACCAAGATGTGCAGAGTCATGTTGCATTTATGGCATGTCAGATTATAAGGTTCCTTCACCTTCTTTTATCCCACTCACAACAAACCATTGCCTGAGGATATTTTATGCCAGAACTGCAATTGATACAGCTAATCATAACAATCCTGTTGCTGCCAGCAGAGCGGTGTCCTCGGAAGACCTGGCAGGCAAATGCCACAGCTCTGAGGTTACCACTACCGCCCCGGCTCCTGCCCTGCAACGGCACATGGTGATACCTTCAAGGTATGAACACGCACATAACAAAGACTTGGGGTGGGAGAGCAAAAAAAAGAAAAGCAGTCAAGGATTGGACATTCACTGGAGTGAAGAAGGTGATGCTGTGTACACGCGTCGGACAGCTGAGTCTCCGTGGCAAGTGCTTGTCGGTCGGGGTGGGATTGCCTGGGTCCCCAGGAGGAGAGGCCTTGGAAGCCTGGGTTATTTTCTGCTTATCTTTATTGTTATAGCTAATGTGGAGACTTACTGGGAGAGGCTTAAATGACAGAAACTAATGCGTCATCCTGTTACTGCTGGTGCACCAGCACTTCAAGTAATGCGAGTGGATTCACTATTGACTTCAAATGGTTCCACCTTGTTTTGATTTGTTAGCATAACTACTTGGAAATTGTCTGATATTTTGAAGCACACATCCAATAGTCGGTTATATTATTCTATAGGGTCCCAGATAAATTCCAGGAAAAAAGCCTTCTGACTTGTGTGTCCCTCAGAGTTCTGCACCCCGTGTAACATCCTTGCACACAGAAAAATCAGAGCAAGCGAGTCTGAGGGCGACTGCTATCCTGTCAGTGCTGCCTTTAAACCCAGTAGCTGGGGAGGACATCAGCAGTCCAGCTCACCACACCTACCCCTTGGGGTGGCGTGTGGGCCACAGGCAGTGGAAGTATCCCAAGGGTCAGGGGAGCCCTCCTTGTGTCTGTAGGCCCAGTGAGACAGTGCCCACCATGCAGGCTGCTGCGCCCTGTGCCAGCGCTCTGGTGGGTCCAACCCAAATGATCCTGAGGTAAGAGGCACTGCAGTTTGCATTTGAGGGAACTGACTGGAAACCTTGGGCTCATGCCAGTGCCAGAGGCCATGAGGGACCAGAGGCCCCCAGGTCCCCGAGCTGCACAGAGAGCTTGCAGAGAGACACAGGACAGCTGACAGTCCCACTGCACCATGTCTTATTTGCCCATGTCCTCACGATGGCCAAAGGCCAGCTAAGGTGTTGCAGCATAAGTCTGGTGGCCAGGGGCATGCACCTCAGGTTTCGCTATCCCCCCGGCCAGCCCCCTGTGGCATCCCTGCTAGCACCTCCCTTCTCCCAGGAGGAAATAAAGCAGTGATGGACCAGTGCCAACCTCAGCGATACCTCTCCCGACATCAGGCTGACCTGTGGGCTCCAGGTCTGCACTGTATCAGTTAGGCGGTACCGTGCAGGACACCAACACCCAGACCTGATAGTCGCTTGGCTGCAGGACCCATATCAGCGGTACAGCCGGACGTTGCAGCGTGGCAACCGCAGCTATCTGCAGTGGAAAGGTCAGGGGAAACATCTTGTTCTTAAGTAGGGGCACCTTCAGAGTAGCTGAGAGGAGTCTGTTACAAACACAAATGTGCCATGTCAGGTTGTCAGGAACTGTTATCTTCTTGTTATCTTTGGTGGAGGGGTGGGGTTGTTTCCTCATGCCCAAGAGAGATTTAGTTGTTAGCACCCACCACCCTGAGTTGCAAACACACTCTTCAGTCCCATCCATACCTTCAGATTCCTCCCCATAGCAGTGAGCTGAGCCCCACAGGCCCCATGTGGGGATGGACCCCTCCACCTCTGCCTTCCTACGCAGCAGAGCTCCACTGCCTTGGTCCAAGCTTATTTTAAGGTCCCTTAAGGTCCCTCAGTCACAAGTTATTAGACATGAGCTCTAAAACGCTACAGGAAAATCAGAAGGTTGTAAAGAGGAAACAGAAGCATGAAGAAATTTAGGTCCCTCCCAGTAAGAGCCAGGACACCCCTGTAGACCCAAGAACTGTTAGTCAACTGTTAGGTGCTGTATTACAAACGTCTTTAAAAGCTTTGGCTTACCTGACTGTTTCATATACACTATCACCCTAGGAGCAACTATTGCAACCCAGATTTGCAACATACAGAGCAGAAGACTTGAATAGATTCCAGCCTCTTTGGGGTTTTATTCCTATTACAACATGTGGACAAAGAGAGGGAATATCCTGATCTGTGATCAGGACTCTGGTGGGCTAATACATTGCACAAACCAGGGCTTGGAGCAGTCTGCCTGTGCTCCCCAGTGCTCACTGTCGGGAATATCTGCAGATGTAGGCAACAGAACACTATGGGGAGTGAGCTGCCAGTTACCCAGGTCCAGGAGCTAAACCCCTTTTGTTCTCAGATATCACAGGTGTGATCAGGACTCTGGTGGGCTAATACAGTGCACAAACCAGGGCTTGGAGCAGTCTGCCTGTGCTCCCCAGTGCTCACTGTCTATGCTAGTACTGTCTCTAGGTTCATGGAACTGGAAAGCAAGATGAATTTAGGCCAGTCTTGTTCCTGTCTGAGTTGACATGATCATGGTTGTAATCTGCATGTTCAACAGCCCTTGTTCTCTAACAAGATGTTCAAAACTGGGTAGGGATATTGGCTATTAACCACTTTTACCTAGTTATTGGTTTCTGCTTCTATTAATTAGTATTATTTATAGAATATACTCATAAATGTAAACACCAATCCCAGTAGCTATTTTGGTGCATTCAAGCTGCTGCAACTTCTTCCCTCAAGAGAGAAGAAAAATACGTTATATTTCTTCTTCTCATCTGCATACAGGGTATGGAGCATCTTCCCTTTATGTTGGAGGTCTACGCGCAGCCCTTCACCGGGAGTCACACAGTCCTGCTCTGTGTGTCACCAGGACAATCCAGACAAGCTCCCAAAGGCTTTGTGCTCAGGCTCGTACAGTCACATCGCTGAAGACACAGAGCATGCAGAGAGCTGTTTTCTACCCAGCTGATTTGTAATGCTGGTGGGGTGAAGACACCGCTGTGCAAACCACCCAGGGGTGACTGCTCTTGACTGTACTGCCGAAGGCAAGCCTGGGTACGGTCTTTACTCAGAGGTGAGTCGGCAGTGCACCCTTCCAGTGATGAACTGCATATTGGGCTGCATAAGAAAGCGTGTAGGCAGCAGGCTAAGGAATGTGGTTACTCCCCTCTGAAGGATGCCTGAGGCCACACTGGAGTACCGTGTCCAGTTTGGGATCCGCTAGTACAAGAGAGGTATTGGCAAACTGAGGTAAGTCCAGCAGAGGACCACCAAGCTGCCTGGGGCTGGAGTACATGACGTACAAGGAGAGGCTGAGAGAGATGATACAGGTTGCCCAGACTGGCTGTGAAATCTCCATCCTCAAAATAATTCAACACTAGGGTGGACAAGACCCTGAGCAAACCAATCTTGGCACTTTGGTTGCTCTGAGCAGGGGTGGGAGTAGATGCTCTCCTGAATTTACTTCCCACCTGGATTGCTCTATTGTTCTGTATGTCTGAATTGAACGATTAGACCACATTTGAAACAAAATCCTCATTTGCACAAATTTGAAGAAGATATTTTCATCTGATGAATGTTGTCTTGATATGTACAGTATTCTGTAGATAGCACGATAATGTAACTGTAAAACTTGAGTAAAATGAATGGAGTTAAGATATTGGTGGGATAACTGTCAGTGCAAGATGATATCTTTCTGAGTGAAATCTTAAATGTGAAATTTCCACCTAAATAAACAATAAAAGAACAGCCACCTCAGATCCAACTAGTACTATATATAGGTCAGTTTTTGTCTTCATTAGCAATGATATTTTTTCTGCAATTTATGAGGGTACCAGAAAATCCCAAAAGTAACTGATGCGGAGTGGAGGTGTCTTCCCCATCACAACTAATTTAGGACAGATCGTTTTGTCCTAAAATTATTGGGTAAGACCTCCAAGATGTTTGTAACTTTTAGAATGTAAACAAGGAATCACATATTATAGGTAACCACCTCACAGAAAACATGCTGTAACTTAGATGAAATAGTTATCCTTGTCTTACACAATTAAAAAATCAGAATCCAAGCCACACTAACTAGACTGAGAACCTTTGGAGGCTGCTGGGCCAACATCCACATCAATTTTTAAATTAGTGGATCCACATTAAGACCTCTTAGACGTTATCGGAGTCCCTGGCCTTAATATTTCACATTGGCTGTCTGTGTTTTCAAAGTTACCCTGGCATAAGATATAATAAAGTCTGTGATTAAGGTGTAATGTGGGGTGACCTATTAGTTCTCTTTTTTTTTGTTCTACCTGTTGACTCTCGAGGCCCCACACTGCATCAGGGCTAGCCAGCTTCATTGACTTCTATTCACAACAGCAGCATCTTTATTACCTGACTGCATAATTTCTGCAGATGCACTTCAGTCAGCAAACTTTTCCAAAATACTCTCATACTGTCAGCGTAGTAATAACTTCATGAGCTATTTCATTTTTCTCTGAAGAAAAGCAAATGCTTCTTCTGAAGACCGACAGGTTAAATGCAAAATCGAGCGAATTAGTGCCAGCATTACGGAACTAGAATTCCAGCTGCTTTTCACAAAATTGCCCTCAATTTCCTGCATTTTGAGATCATTATTTCTTTTACTTGTACCATCCTGTTATTATTATATGAAAAAGAAGAAAAAATAGCTGGCTGAGGGATAAAAAGAAAAGTTAATGGAAGAGAAAGAACTTGTGGTTTATTTCTGCACATTGGATTGCAGTTAAATTCCTAAAATGATCCTTAAAATAAAATAAAATACAGGTAGCAAATGTAAATATCAAAATACAGACTGAAATTCCTTCAAGGTTGCAAGTGTATCCAGCATTTTGCTTCTATATCTGTATACTTAATTAAAAAATGTTTCTCTCTTTCTCTCATGAATGCAACCCTAGGCTCAGCACTGTGTTTTGTACTGAGAAAACAGGAATAACACCGAGTTTAGTGGGAGCAGTATGTTTATTCATCGATGGCAGAATCTGTGTTTTTCATTAGTCGGTCTGACTGATGGGAATTTTTTTTTTTTTTTGAGGATAGAAATAAAAATATTAAATGTTACCAGCTGCAAGAATGTCACTCTGCAACTGTTCTTGATTGCTGAATATAAAATGAAATAGTTATGTGCATGGCTTCTTTAAACGTGGATGCAAAAGTCACACACATGTATGGAAGATATGGCTTTAAAATGTGGAAATGAATATATGAATATATTAAATGAATATATGTAAATGTAATCCAGATTTTCTTTTATTCCTAAAATCAGAGAGATCTTCAAATGAATATTTATCATTTGTGCAAACATCTTGCACAGTTATTAAGTCTATTTCTTTTCTTTAAGCTTGTAAAATGATTTATCCTGCTGACAGTGAAAGATTTAGCATCAGAGGTCTGCCCTCATTGTCAGGCAGCACAATAAGCAGACTACATCACTCTCATTCGATGAAGATATATTAAAATCTTCAAGCCATTTTTCAATTACTTTTGCTGCTCATTTGGTGAAATGTGGGAAAGAAGTGCAGCAGAAGAACAATGCAGCCAGCCAAAGTCAGGCACCTTAATGCAGAGTTAATGCTTATGAATTTTTGAGACACGAGTCTAGAGGTGTACTTTTTGTGCCGGGCATTGTGCCACTGGTTAGTTTTAAATGAGTAGATAACATTTTGATTGCTTTGAATTAATTTTTAAGTAACCACAAAATTAGATTTATGGTATTTATTTATTCACTTAGCGAACAGAAGTCACTTCTACCATTAAGGCAGATTTCTACTGACCAGCAACAAACAGAAGTCAGTGTAATAGACATTCTTTTTGTCATAAGTGTATTAATTAAGGTGTGACAAACAGTAGTGCTTGAATACAGTTCCTAATCTCTCAGTTTGGAGCTCAGGAATGCAAATATCCTGGGTTTAGATAATAATAATATAAATACCAAATATATGCAGTCTGAATTGGATATAATGTCAGTAAAGTGTGTTATTATCTGCTGAAATTGATATAATTAAGTTCTCCCTCTGGTCTCAAGCTGCCTTTTTAGCTGGCTGGCAATGCAAAGATGCATGATGACGACCTGCTGCTTATAGCACATGGATAGGCGTGAGCTTGACATCTCCCCGTCAGCCTTCGGTGTGGAGCAGCACAAGGAGCAGCAAACCGGCTTGCCCCGAGCCACCTGGCACGCGTCGGCAGGGAATCGCAGCCCCTCTTCCCTCCAGCCTTCACTGCTCTCAGGGGAAGAGGAGGGTGGGTCTCTCAAAGGGACCTCAGCTCTGCCGTGAATGTGCTTCTGCATCATGTCTGTCCTGCGTAGCCCGAGCTCGGGTCTAACCGCATTGCTCCCGGATCTTGACAGGCATACCAGCAGGGAGCCACGTAGCTAACTGGGGAAAACTGGCGCTTCTCTCTCATCCTACAGTAATTTCCCCTCAACATGCACTTCTCCTCCTCCTCCCCCTTCCTTGACTTCTTCTACCACTCCCTTGCCATTACGTGCTACTGAGCTATTAGTACGAGTAGTGAAGACATAAAAAAAGCACCGATCTTTGCTGACTGACACTTCTTGCTGCTGTGTAGGCACATCCCAGCCAACAGCTTATTAGAGGACATCAAATCAGGCCCTTAATAGCTGCTACATCTCTCCTTCTGCTGACTGTCGTTCTCCCCCTTCACCCAACATCTCTGAAAGATAAAAGAACTCGTACTCTTTCTCATGAGAGGGAGGTAATGAGAGGTTCAAGACACAAAGACATGCAAGACAATTACACCTTGTCTGGAGTTCTTGGAGACGCATCCAAGACCCAGAGGCTAAGTCCTCCTGCCTATTATATATGAGCAGGTTTAGAGTCGGTGGAGGTCTGCCCCAGACTTCAGGCCAGTGCCTTCCCACACAGAACGGTTTAGCCACCCCCCCACCTTGGAGAGGTGCTTCTAGCACCAGCCCTTTCCAATCCACCAGAATTTTTCCCCTCACTGTCATGTCCATATCAGCCTCAGCCGTACCTCTCCTACCCTCTATTTCTGGTTCGCCCCAGCCCTCATAATCCCCAGCTTCTCTTCTCCTGAACCCTTTTCCGATAAAAGCTCACTGGTGCAAGTTTTATTCTTAAAAATGTACTTTAGGTTTTGCATAGTTGGAGGCATCTGCACCTGACAGCATTTCTCACCCTCTCAAACGACACTCACCGAGCCTGCTTGTGGCTTCCCTTTTCTGGTTTGTACCTATCACACTCAGGTTGATGTTGTCCAAGTGCAGTTTACATTTGGTAACACAACATAGCCCTTTGGACTGTTCCAATCACATGGAGAAAAGCCCTCTCAAAACCATCTTAAAAAGTCGTCCCGCACATATGCAGGACAGTATTGGCATTTTGCAAAGACATATCTGTTAGCCTATTTGGTACCATATTGGTACTGGCTTACATGTGTAGAGTTAACTATGCATCAACTAACTGAATGATGAATGTCTTAGATTTGGGGAGCATTATTAAAAAAAAAAAAACAAACAAGAGAATGAGAAACATTGCCAAATACTTTACATCATTTTTCAAAACAGCAGGATTATATTGGGGAAAACCCTGATTTAAACTACACCAGTTTGAGCTTGTTAGTTTTAGTCTACAAGCCATTAATATGCAAGCAAATTTCAAGAGAATGAAGGATTTGAAAAACTTAGAATTGGTCCTTAAATTGTCTTCTTAGCATATACTGGTAAGACAAATGATGCTCCACTGTTATACAGGGTCACAGGCAGGTTGATTTTGTGCTTGAAAAGAACAAGATCATGGAGTGGTTTGGTTTGGAAGGGACCTTAAAACCCATCCAGTTCCAACCCCCTGCCATGGGCAGGGACACCTTCCACTAGACCAGGTTGCTCCAAGCCTCATCCAGCCTGGCCTTGAACACTTCCAGGAATGGGGCATCCACAGCTTCTCTGGGCAACCTGTCCCAGTGCCTCCCCACCCTCTCCGGGAAGAACTTCTTCCTGCTGTCTCATCTAAACCTCCCCACTTTCAATTTAAACCTGTTCCCCCTTGTCCTGTCACTACAGGCCCTTGTAAAAAGGCCCCCCCAGCTTCCTTGTAGCCCCTTCGGGCACTGGAAGGGGCTATAAGGTCTCCCCGGAGCCTTCTCTTCTCCAGGCTGAACAAGCCCAACTCTCCCAGCCTGTCCCCATAGCAGAGGGACTCCAGCCCTCTGAGCATCTTGGTGACCTCCTCTGGACTCGCTCCAACTGCTCAATATCCTTCTGATGTTGTGGGTTCCAGAGGTGGAATCAAAACAACAACGCATTCCAGGAACCTCCTGGCTTATTTGTGCCCTGCCGTGTTGTCCCTTCAACAGATACTGGGGTGGTTGAAGTCCCCCATCAGGACTAGGGTTGTGACCATGAGGCTGCTGCTATCTGTCTGTAGAGGGCCTCATCCACTCACTTGTCCTGGCCAGGTGGCCTGTAACAGATTCTTGCTACGGTGTCCCCTCTCCCCGCCCTTTACTTTAATCCTGACCCATAAACTCTTGGTCAGCTCCTCATCCATTCCCAGGTGGGGTTCCACACACTCCAGCTGGTCTCTGACGTAGAGGGCAACACCTTCTCCATGTCACCCCTGCCTGTCCTTCCTGAAGAGCCTGTATCCTTCCATTCTGACACTCCAGTCATAGGAGCCATCCCACCATGTCTCCATGATTCCAATGAGGTCACAGCCCCTCATGCGTGCACACATCTCTGGCTCCTCTTGCTTACTCCCCATTCTCCATGCATTCGCAGGGAGGCATTTAAGATGGGCCCCCGATGAAGTTGGCTTGCTGACTGGAGTAGCTGGAATTCTCTTTTTTTGCTTGCCAGGTGCTCTCCTGGTGACCTGCAATTCTTCTCCAGGCTCTGGGCATCTGTTGGTGGCACTGGTGGCTTTGCCCCCTTCCACCTTCAAACCTAGTTCAAAGCTCTCTTGATGAGCCCCGCCAGTTCATGGGCGAGAATCCTTTTCCCCCTTTGAGACAGCTGCATGCCATCTGTCACCAGCAGGCCCGGTGCCATGTAAACCTCCCCTTGATCAAAAACTCCAAAATTCCACTCTTGGCACCAGCCTCTGAGCCAGATGTTGATCAGGAGTGTTTTCATGTTCCTTCAGGTATCCTTCCCTGCCACTAAAGGGATTGCGGAAAACACTACCTGTGCTCCCTATCCTGCAACCAACTACCCCAGTGTCCTGAAGTCCCTTTTGATGTCTTTTGGATTTCGCTCCGCCGCCTCGTCACTGCCCACCTGCATGACCAGTAGCAGGTAATAATCCAAAGGCTGTACCAGACCAGAGAGTTTCCTGGGGATGTCTCTAAGCTGGGCCCCAGGGAGGCAGCAGAATTCCCTGTACGATGGGTCTGGTCAACCTACTTTTAGGGCTTGTGTCTCATACAGATCCTAAGTCCTGTGGTCTGAGCTGATTATTTATAATTTATCACCTATACTCTGGCATGTGCAGGAGGCAGTTCAGACCAAATCACGGGAAAGTCTTAAATGCATCTACAACCTGACAGATGACTTGTTATGTTGGATATATTAATAAACCAAAACTGAGAGCAGCCACATGACAAGACACAAGATATTTTTACTGGTGATCTCTTCAGGAGTTACAGGAGCACTGAATTCACAGTCTACTAACACTAAAATCATTTGCAGCATCTGTTATGCATGAGACAAACAGCCAAAACACTGTCAGGAAGATATTTGCAACTTGGGGTTGGGAGGAACACAAAATCCTCAAAATGGTTGAAATTTGAATGTCCAATCCATTCCAGCTCCTTCTGAAAAGGGTTACACCTGTTGGGACAAATTCTCCCCTCACCTCTGCTTCTACAACTTTATTATCCTCTTTTGGCCCATTGTGTTTCAACAAAACAAACTAAAAATGGGAAGTAAAATGAGCATCTAAGCAACATTATTTCTATGGATTTGCCACAGGTCTCATATTAAATTAGTTTCTGGAGGATGCTGCAGCTGCTACCTAGAAGATCAATCACTTGACTTTCATTAGATTTGACAGCTTTAAATGCTTCTAGGTGCAGAGTCTGGCAGGCTCAGATTAGTCTCCTTACAAGTGAAACTTCTCGCATCAATGCAGCTTAGGATAATTGCCCTAGCCGGCATTTACAGAGGGCTAAGAGGAAATTGTTTCATATTTAAGTGGGTATATTTGGAAAAGAAAAAAAAAAACCAAAACATAAAGAAAAAGGAATATTACATCTTGGAAACTAAAAATACAAATATCTGAGTTACTACTTCTGGCATACTAAAGCAAAAGGTAAAATGGTGAGATCAGACTCAAAAATCCAGATTCCTTGTTGCAGAAAGTTATTCCGCTGTTTGTTTGTTTGCTTGTTTGTTTGTTTGTTTTCAGGGGGCTTTGTTTCTTGCTTCTGTAAAAATGCAACCTTTTTGAAATCTGTACTAGGCCAACTGTACTAGGCAGATTTCCAGAACAGAGGCATCTTCCAAAAGCCTATTGAAATCAAAATAAAGGCCCTTATGTATTCCTGTGGTCCAACATAAATACAGATCCCTGCATTATTTGGAGACTAACCCATATAATTAGCTGACTCAGGCAGTGCAGCCCCTTGGGTATTCAGCCCAAGGGGCTTAGTTCTCTTCCTACAGAATAATATATAATATGTTAAAAGCCGTCAGAAACAGTACAAAACAACCCAAGACATGCAACAGAGCCAGCCAGAAACATCTTCATGACACCCTTCTCTGCAATTCTCTTCCTTGTAGAATTACTGTTGAAATGTGTGAGGGTGATGAAGGATTGCATGGTTTGGCCTACCAAGCATTAGCTGAAGGGGCTCTTCTTTCCAGGAGAAATCTTTCAAAGCTTCTAGCTGTTCTTTCGGGAAAGAATCTAGCAACCGAGTCCTGAGTAATAATTAAGACTGCAGAGAAAACAAACTATTTATTTAGTGAGAAGAAAAAAGAAAAAAAAAATCCTTACCCTGGTGTTTTTTTCAATATCCTTTGCAAAAACTAAACTGTCATAAATTTTTCTCCACAGAAAATCCTAAACTCCAATCAGTCACTTGCCAACAGCTGCGAGAGACATTATAGTCAGATGAACATTGGAAAAAGCAAACTCCTTTCTTTAGCTCCATACGAAAAGTCCAGATCTTTATGTTAAGTAGGTCAGCCACTCTCTTACATTCTGAAAATTCTTAGACTGCTTGGGGTTTGATAAGGTGGTATTTTCTAGCAGAAAAAAAATATTATCAATAATCTAGCCAGCTCCATTAACATCTCCCAGCAGTTCTGCCTTATCATTTTACTTAACAACATCCCCAGCTGTGGCAGGTATGTGCTCACACTGCTTAGCCCAAACGGTACTCGCAGTGCTCTGTAAACACTGCACGCAGTGAGAAATGAGGGTATTTGGAATTTGATCCATTATCTAATCAATCTCTGCGCAACCTTGTGGGAAGGTCCATGGGTTTCTTTCCTCTGTTGGTGGTGGTGTTCATTTTGTCCTTTCAGAGCTCACCTCTGGTCCCAGAGAAATCTGTGGGACATGTAATTCTCTCTGTGGTTGTGCAATCCCACTGATGCTATTTCACACAGGTCAGAGGGAATGGGAGGCTGTCACAGGGTAGGTGAGCTTGCTTAAATTTGATGAACTAAGGTGTAGTGAGGTAACAGCTGAAAAAGTCACAGGTGGGATTTACACAGTGGATTTCAGTGGATTATTGACTGGTCAGAGCAAGTCTAGAGGAAGGCAAAAAGATGCTCCGAGGGCTGGAGCCCCTCTGCTATGGGGACAGGCTGAGAGAGTTGGGCTTGTTCAGCCTGGAGAAGAGAAGGCTCCGGGGAGACCTTATAGCACCTTCCAGTGCCTGAAGGGGCTACAAGGAAGCTGGGGGGGACTTTTTACAGGGGCCTGTAGTGACAGGACAAGGGGCAACAGGTTTAAATTGAAAGTGGGGAGGGTTAGATGAGATATCAGGAAGAAGTTCTTCCCGGAGAGGGTGGGGAGGCACTGGGACAGGTTGCCCAGAGAAGCTGTGGATGCCCCATCCCTGGAAGTGTTCAAGGCCAGGCTGGATGAGGCTTGGAGCAACCTGGTCTAGTGGAAGGTGTCCCTGCCCATGGCAGGGGGGTTGGAACTGGATGGTCTTTAAGGTCCCTTCCAACCCAAACCGTTCAGTGATACTATGAAGAAATGTTAAAAACCTGTGGCATCTTTAAGGGATTAGGGCCCAGTGAAGTCTCATAACAACAGCCCTAGAGAAGAGACTGGATGTATTTAGGAACTGACTGAAGGGTGGAACTCCCCTTGATATTAACCTGCACTGGTTCTGAGCCACCTATTGAGATATGCAAATCCATTACTAATTCCTTATACTATTCAGTCTTTCTGTGTGTATTTTTGTTTTGTTTTCTAGTCAGATTTTTTGCTGAAGAATTTAGCATCTGTACTTTGGCTTGTCTGATGTCTCTAGATCATATCTCTCCTGACCTTTAGAAACCTGTTTAACAAAGTTTGGCAGAAGAATTTCCACTGAGAAAAGAGAGTGACGCAATCTTTAAACAGGAGGGTATTTAGTAGGGATTGTGTTCAAAGAAAATGCCAAAACATAATGATAAAAAATTCAGGTGCAAGCCTCCACTCCCCAGGTAGATGCCAGGAGGTGCATTAATGAAGGTTTTATGCACTTTATAAAAGTATTCAGTCCAGACCATAAATAAAATTTAGCCTGAGGATGAGGAAAGGACAGACTCCAGTGCCCTTTCAGCAACTTACCTCCATCAATTTCAATCTTCTACCCCTGCCTGTCATAATGTTTCCACTCCTTTCTCTAGTATAACCAAGGCAAAGCCAATGTGACAAACAGAAAAAACACTGAGCAGTCAGAATGCATCAGCAGCCATGTTTTAAAACAGTTATTTGACAAACAGACACTTTGCCAAGCCTCACTTTCACATAAGAGGATAAAGTTAAGGTATGTTGGCCAATTTTTCTGACTCTTAGCCTGAACATCCCATTGCTTAGCCTGTTATTTCCTATTGACTTTGTTATTAGTCTGACTAACCAAGGGCTTTGGAACTGTCCCGTTACTCCTTAAAACATAGCATAATTATTAAAGCACAACTCAAAACTTGTTTCTTGGTCATAGTTGGCTGTCTCTAGCTGCCATTATTGTTGGTTTTGTGCTCAGGCAGAAAAGAAGAAAAGTCTTCTGAAACACCAACAGGAAGAAAATTAACCCAAGCTCCAGTTCCCCAGCACTGACTTCCAGCAAGGGAGGGCCATCAGATTTTACAAACCCTGGTGAACAAGGTTTTTAAAGGTGTGATGTATATCTGCCTACATTTATTTTTTTTTTTTTAGGACTGAGCCATAATGAAGACTATGTGTGGGAGGAGGATATTTTGACTGATAGAACTGAAGAAAGCATCATGATGGCAAAGAGGCATTAGGGAAAGGTATAGAAAAATAAAGAAAAAATATATTAGAATAACAACTGGATGAAAGTGTTGCAGAAAGAGGATGTGTACAAAGAGAAGAAACAACATGAAAACAGACATGAAACAAACATCAGGGAAAGGAGAATGACCCGAGGGAAACTATATATCTGAAGAAGAACTAGCCTAATCAGTTAGACAGATTATGTTAAAGGGCAGCTAATCTGGATTTGCGATCAATCTGTGCCTCTCATGTGAGTGTTTTGTCTACTGACATGGTACTTTTTTGAAGTTAGTATCCTTGTTTTGTGTGCAGTGGATAACACTGTAGGATTCCAATTGTAATCGGAGCTGCTGTGTGCAGCTGTGATAAATAAATGGCAGAGGGTATAAAACTGGCAGAGGGTTTAGGAGGTGTATAAGGAAAGGGGAGAGAAGAGGTGGGCAAGAGAATGCTTGCAGCAGGCAACATATTCAGAGGGCTTGCAAAATGCCATGAAAATAAAAAAATCTGAGATCTGCTCAGCTCCAGCCATAGGGGAGTACAACGTCAGTGATGTGAGGGAAGACAAATGTGTGATTCCCATTAACGCTACCAAAATACATGCAGCTAAGTCTCCCACTGAGAGCTCCAACAGCTGGATTTAACAACATGGATAATTTACTCTGTCTGTTTTCATGTACTTCTGTTTGGTTGACCTGCTAGAAATTTCTAATTGAAACATCATCTCTGTAAGTAGATGGAGCACTTTTGGGCACAAATGTCAGATGTGTTATTATTCATGCCAAATCACTGCTGGAGGTAAGTAAGTCATTGTAAGCAGAGGAATTACAGCAGGGAGGAATTAGCCCTGCTGTAGTTAAAATGTCTATTTATACAGCTGTTTCAGGGAGCTGCGCATTAGGCAAAATTTTGTGAAGTGATGGTGGTGGCGACATCCTGGTGAGGAATGAACGGAACAATACAGGCAGTTTAACTGTATCTGTGGCCACAGCCACAGTAGTCTCATTAACTAAGGGACAGTGGCATTTTCCTCCAGTTTAAAAGAGTGAAGTCAAAATTATAGAGGGGACCATTTCCTGTTGTCGTTGTCAAACCAACTACAGTAAATGAAACAACATCAATACATATTTTATGAAGACATGAGCATTTATTTTTCTGGCAAAAGTTTAGCTAGGTCAGGGCTTTTCACTTTTGGGGGAAATTAATTCACAGTAGTAGTTTTGAGGGAAAGGATATTGATTCTGTAATCTGTTATTGTGAAAAGGGCCATTTTTCAAATGAAGAGAAAATAGACTCCTGCCCTAGCAAAAGCTATGGGGAACACTTGAGTTGTTTGCATTTGAGTCAAACAACCTCCAAGTCAGCCCCCCTGGGCAGCTGCACAACTGGTAGGTTGAGTAGTCATCGCAAAGATCGATTGTTATGAAAAGATGAATGCCTCTTTTTCACTTTTGAGCTACTGTAGGTACCTGCCCTCTGCAATGGGATGGCTTTTTTTCAAGGCACAACGCAAGTACCTGCAATGACCGTGTGTGTTGTTCAGCCTTGTGAAGGGAACTGAAAGCAATCAGAGATGCGCTCCTCCTGCAGTAATCCGATTTCTCAGTGTCAGAGCATCCTGGAGGTAACCTGATGGCTGGAAAAGAGGTTCTTCCCTCTCCAGCTCCCACCTGGGAGTGTTTTTTGGGAGGGCAATCCCAGCTAAATGGGCATCACAGCTCCATCCCTTCTGCAATGTAAATTGCACAGCTCATCCCTGCATTGCAGATACTGACTGAAACCAGCCCCCCTGGGCTGACAGTGGGTTTGGGGACCCCTTTCAGGATTCCACCAGTTTTTGATACCAGCTATGAATTGCTGTCCAAGGCTGCGGTTGTATGGAGCAAAGCTCCAGAGGATTTGCTCAAATGAAGAAGTGTTTGGGAGTGATCAGGTCATTTACAAAAGCAGATGAAATTACCACTGATGTTTGTCAGAAGAAAATTAAAATTTATATTTTGGTGAGGGACTTAATATTCATCAGGACAATACCTTCAGCTTATAATTTTCATACAGCCTTTGAAAGTATGGAAAATGTCAACCCCCAGCAACATTATTTGTGTGGAAACACTGCATGGAGATAATGTTTTAATCATTCTCATCTTCTTGACCATGGGCCCAGAGGAGAAGTACTGATTTGCCTATTCAGACTGATTACAAAGTGAACTAAATGGAAGCAAAAAATATTGATTCCTGAGCAGGAAATATTGGCAGCTTGCCCACATCTCACCACTACCCCTTCAACTGCTCATCGCAACCTTCATTTTACCTTGTGCAGAAACAAATATACAGCCTGCGTGTGTGAGAGAACACTGAAGATGTCAGTCTTGAGAGACAAATACCCCAGTTACACAGTCAGCAGCAAGGACACCACAGTCTCCAAATCAAATCACTATTTTAGTAATCAGGATGGTTGCTCAAAAGGGAAAGAAATAAAGGTGTGAAGTGGGATAACATGCAAAAATATGAAAGCAAAACAAAGCCATCCAAAATGACTGACATGAAAGGAGATCAGTGCAGAAACTTGAAGCCCAGCGGTTCTGCAAGCTCACTTCTCAGAAGCGAGTGGGTAGACGGACACAGGAGGAGCATTGCAACACAAAATCTGGCCAGCAGCTGCAGAAAAGCAGGTGACAGGTTTGCATGAGTTTTCTTGCTTCATCAGCCACTTCGTAAGAGTGGCTGTACATTACACGTTGTTGTAAAGCAATTTTGATAACATGCTAGTGGTACTGCCACGGGTATTAATAAAAAACACTTCCAAAGAATTATATAGATTACTGAAGTGACCATTACCATGTAGGCTGAATGATCCTAAAATAAGAATGTGCAGAGTGAACTCCCACAAGAGGATAGGAGAGGTTTTGAGAATGCAGGCACAGGATGAAGTCAGCAGCCTCAGGGCTATAAATAGGCATTTTGAGTGGCAGATTACTCATTGTTAAAGGAATTCAGCTATGAGAGGGACCAGTTTTGGGGCCTAACAAAATAAATAACGCTGTAACAAAGAGGTATGCGTGGCTAGATTGTGTTAATGGAGCCATCAGTTATGCTATGAGGATGTCACAGCTCAAAGGCTGTGGAAGAACAGGAACCTCATGGTGAATAATTGTATACACATCCTATAGCTAAAACATATAAAACCGTATGACATGTGACCATAACTGATTGTGTGGAATAAAGACATCTTTTAAAGTCTATAAAGATTGCAACTGAAACAATTAGTTGTGAAGCCATCAATACTTCAGAACCAGGTATACAGAAATGATCACTGTGACACCCTTCACTGTGTATATAAGTATTATCTTACTACTGCTGGAGGGATATCTCCAATGCTTGTGTTTGCTCCAGCAACCAAAGGTTTGGCTGTCAATTGGACGTGGCAGTATGAACTAGTAACAAAGTGATGAAGAGAAGGTCTTACAGGTAGAGGTGATGAGACCACTTGCTGGGGAGATTTTTCTGATTAGGAAGCGGTTTGGGAAGGCAACACTCCCTGAATTTCTGTCACCCAGCCAGCCGGATTGGGCTGGGGGAGTTAGAAGCCTGGGCTTGGTGGTTGGTGGGGCCTTGAAATGAAGCCAGACACTTGCTGCATCTGTAAGGGAGTTCTGCCTGTGGGCTTGCCTCTTTGGATAAACTAAAGTTGACTCAGCTGAGCTGTGAATTTACTTATAAGCCCAGCTTATCCTAAGCTATCTTCCAGGGTGGACTCTGAAGCTGTACTCAAAGGCTTAGAGGTGTTTAGAGTGAACCACAGGGACTTAGAAAATCAGAATTAAAGAAAAAAAAAAAGAAAGAAAGAATTGGGAGAAGTTATTCCAAAGCCAGTGTACTTCTGGTGGGTCATATTTCCTAGACTTCTGTTACATCGAAATAACCACATCAGCCCCAGTTACTGCAAAATAAAGCCTACCCAAGCAATTTTTCTTCAGTACATCCAGAGGCATAAACACTACATTCTTCCTAAAGCAGAGTAGAACTCAATATATTAATTTGAGGGAGCATTAAAATTTTCAAGGCAAATTGCAGAGGGAAAAAGTGCATTTCAGCTCCATAGGACATCTCTCACTGCCTGTTTTGGACAAAGGAATATGATTCCTTTGTTTACAGTTATTTTTTGATTCACATATTTGAGCAGTAGTACTAACATACCCTGCCTTCTGCTCCATCTGCTATTTGAAAGAGGGAAAAGGGTTCTGGCAAACACAAATAAGCTACAGACTGTCACATTTTTGGGGGCGTTGATATTAAATTTCTCTCTGTGAAAACCATTTCACTATTGCTTGGTCAAACTTAATTCTAATTCTAACAGACATTTAATTATTTTTGTCAAAAGCTTCTTACTGTTCTTGATACTGCTAACATGTTTAGCAGGTCTGCTCTGATCTGAGGAGAGTGCGTCCATTTCCCCAAAGCATTTATTACTGAAGAGTGGACTCCCTCTACCCAGGGCAGGCCTATCTCTCCCTTCCAGAAAGAGGATAAATCCCTTTTTCATTGGCAGTATTTCATAGTGTAAGCATTGCTCACCCTCAGGAACCATCTGAGCATGGAGATGCTGTGCTAGCTCCATGTCTGCAACACCAGTCTGCCTCAACACTGCATGCAAATCACAGCACAGCTTCCCAAACATACATACACACACACACACATTTTATATATATATATATATAGGCTTTCTGGTTTATCACCTGGCTCACACTATGGCAGCACAGGCACCAAGAGATCACCAGCCATGCACCAGAGTAACCGTGACAGACAGCTGTCTAATGGATTAGAGATATACCATGAATTTTAGCACATATATATATGAAAACATATTTATTATCTTGCATTATTTCTACCTGGATGCCTAATTTCAGCCCTGTACTTGCTAGTTGAGAAGGAAGTTTTCTGTGTCCCTATCTTTCTGACATGTCCCTATCTGGGCTGTTGCCCAAGTTCCCATTCTGGTCAGCAGAGAGAAATTAGCATTTCTAGGGCACTATTCATGTCAGTCTGATGCTGACTCCTGAATTAAATAAGCTGCATCCTTAAATGCCTTTGTCTTTCCATGGACAAAGACAGCTGAGAGTGAAGTTTCCTTCTCAATCGACTTGCATGGGACTAATGCCATCGGTTGATACCAATAACAAATGATCCAAATAAGGATCTGGCCAGTTGATTTATTCCCTCTGGCATATAAAGGCATAAGCCTTCATATAATATGCTGCTGATTGCCTAACACTCTGCACGGCACCGTTGTTTCCCAAGCTACCTGTCTCAGAGAAGTGCCTCTCTCTGAAAGCAGGAGCTCAGCTAATGAGATCAGGTATGAATGACAATCAATTTTCTCCCACTTGAGCCCACCATCAGAAATCGTGTAGGCTGGGCTTTTGCAAACACATTGTCTTGCCATAGCTACTCCCTACGCTAAAGCTTATTGATTTTCTGAGATATCTATTTTAGCCCTTAGAAATATTCCTTGTCTGCCCACACAGCAGATCTCTGCATCGATAGTGAACCTCACTGTTTGCGCTGTGAGGCACCTGGCGAGAGCCAGAGAAGTTGAGGAAATTTCTGTTTCATGTCTATCTGTCTCCTGCAAAGAAAGAAGTGCTGCTCGGAGAGGCAAAGATTCTCGCAGGAAATCCGCGGGGCGTTTAAAGAACTCATTCAAATCCTCTTCTGTGTGATCCCTGAGCAAAACAATAGAAAATCGCAAACTGACAGTGTTTTGGCATTTTGCGGGTTGTGGATTGTGTATCGGACTAATGTTCAGGACTCCTGGGTGCAGTTCTTGACTCAGCAGTTGCCAGGTGACCGTGACCTTCCCTCCGTTTGCACAGCAGAGGTGAAGCAGGGATATTGGTACAGACCTACCGTGCCATCTGGAGTCTAAAGCCATTAGAGAAGGATCAGGTATTATTCCCTTCAAAGTGGTGGTGAATAGCAACATATTCTGGCTTTTCACAGATAAGGTTGAATTTGGGAGGTTAATTTGAGAGGTGGAATTTTGTTTTGATAATATCAGGGTGAGAGAGCTTTGCAGCCCTAGCTCACATCCTTTTTTTCAACTCCTTATAGAGCACTGTGTGTAATTTAGCTAGATGTAGTATTGATCTGGTAAGACACCGAATAAAACCCTAATAAAATAATCAAGTGGAGAGAAAAGAAAGTAAAATAAGGAGCTTACAAGTGCTTGCTATATTTCTAATGCTTTACAAACTCCAGCCTTCATTAGCCCAAAGGATAATCCTGTTCTTCATTCTCTTGCAATTTTTTTTCTATGTTCATTTGAGATAAATCAGTTACCTAAATATCATTTTTAGCTAAAACCAGGCCAAGGTAAGGAGAAACCAAAGCATACATGAAAGGCAGACAGCACAGTTTGCAAACGCCTCTGAAAACGCAGGAACAAACAGCTGGATATGCTGGGGTTCATCTTACTCAACCTGAGTGTCCACCCGAGGGGACCTCTGGGCTTGCTCCCTCTGTGATAACGGGGAGCTAGTCTACAGGAACTGTACAGAGGAGTTCCCACGTAGTCACTCTCAGCAGGCTTTGTCCATGGAAAGACAAAGGTGTTTAAGGATGCGGCTCACTTAATGCAGAAGTCAGCATCAGACTGACATGCATTGTGCCCTAGAAATGCTAATTACTCTCTGCTGACCAGAATGGGAACTTGGGCAACAGCCCAGATAGGGACATGTCTGCCACAGAAAACTGTGTTGGGCTGGATAATTACAGCGAGGCCGTCCCACTGGGCTAGGAAACATCTGAACAACAGAGTGAAGCCTCTTTATGCTTTATCCTTTGAAGTTCATTCCCTCCCCAGCACATGCAGCCATATCTTATACAGGCACTTATTTATAAATAGGACATGACTGTAGGAAAACACAGAAGTAGCCACTCACTAAGGGCAAAAAGAAGTCCTCAGCCCTGTCTTTGACAAATATCGTGACAGGAACTTCTTGTGTCATGGGATCTGAATGATGCCTCATGCTTCAAGAGTACACCTAGTTATAAACCCTGCAAACAGCAGATTGCTCTGTAAACAGGCACTGGTGCAAGGTCCTGGCCCAAAGAAGTATTTCATGATAGCAGGTCGCTAAATCATTAAGCATATGTAGTTCCAGCTGACTACTAATGAGCATTTATAACTAACAAATACTTTCTAATTTTATTTTTAAGTGGCCAATTGGACAGAGAAAGTGCACGAACAATGCTCACACCCCATCATCTTTGATAAAACTGCTTCATAAATATACCCTACCTCCTCCTGTCTGTGAAGTTGTAAAAAAGAATCTGATTTTGTCTACAGCAACTGCTATCCCTGGTGATTGCTGAATAATACCTGCTGACAACGCAGGAGTTCCTCCGGAGTACCGGGAAGCAATAACCAGTGTACACCGAGCACAGATTTTAACTGTGTGCTATTGAAGCAGTACAGTGAGGACTCGGAGGAACCAGGAATGATGAAATGAGATGGTTGTGGCGGTGGAGGAAGAGGGGATGTAGCACACAAACCTGTAGGAAATCTGACTTCATTGGTTCTGTTGCTCTTTTGCACGTTTGTTTTAATCTGCAGACCAGCAGGTGAAGAAGTGGCATCACTAGGGTCAAAGAGAGTTAAATTCATTAAGTAGTGGCCCTGGCAGTGCTCCTGCATCTGCACTCGTCTCCTTTTGCTGAACATAAATTCTTTGCTGACAGCAGTAAAGCACTTCCTAGAAGAGACTTTGTCTTAGCAACATTATTATAAAATAATCCTTTAGATAAAGAAATGTTTCCTATATCTTCTTCTTAACCAGCCTAAAAACCCTGAAGAATTTTCCTTACTCTTCTGTGGGTGGGAATAAGTAGTTAACGACATGGGTTTTCCCATACAGGAAAAAAGGGGTAGTCTTGTGCTCAAGGCTTGATAAGAGGACCTTGTGTTTCAGGTCCTAATTTGCTTTGGAGCTTGCAACATGTGAGAAAACAGTGAACAGTAAAGGATAGTTACATCAGTAAATTTTGTGTTCTTTTTTTAGTACCGTACCTGCATATTCAATTTCCTGTTGGAATTGTATGTCTGGATGTGTATGAAATTAAATTTTGTTTCTATTATGAATTTATTTAAAAGCGAGAGGTTCAGGATGCACCGCAGGGTTGTGATCAGTCACACAGCCACATTATTTTATTTGTGCTCCTGGGCTGAAGGAACATAATTTTAGTTTTCAAGAGTTTTCTTACACAACTGCTCATTAAAAGTTTTAGTTAGCTTCCTGCAAATATATTGGCTTGTAAAGCGTGGGGTAAACTTGTTATCCAGAAATGTGTCCTATTCTTACAATTCTCCAGGTCTAAATAAAATATTCCAATACCTCTGTCGTGAGCACTGGCTATGCACCAATTCGCAGCTTGTGTTGTCTTGTCTGATGATCTGGATGCAAGAGGTACAGAAACCTGACACTACAACAGCACGGCGTAGTGGAAAAGTGGGAAAATTTGTGGCATATTATTTGCAGAAATTGAGCCATATTCCTTTAGCTGGTGTCTCAAAAAGATTAAAGATAACCCAAAGGCAATACTTTCACAAAGGCAGGTCCAGCTGCCATGGAAGCTTTCATGGGGACAGGCTCCAATTGGAACAAGTTCCCAAATCCTACAGTTGGCAGTGTTTGGCTATCCAGGGTAGCCTTATGAAAGGTGGCATTTATAGCAGAGTCATTAGGTGGGAGAGTGAAAGATCCCAGCTAGGAAAGTAATCCACTTACGATGGGGGAAATGCTGAGAACATCGCTTTCTCTAGGTGAAAACAAACACTGTCTGTGGCCATATCCTCTTGGTACCCCTCCTGAGAAGACAAAGAGTCTTGTAACAGGCTTAGTATCAGCTGTTTTGCTAAAAGAAATGAGAGGAGACACAGAGGAAAAACAAAGCCAAGCACCTCAATGAACTGGAAAAAATGTTATCTCAGGAATTGCTCTATTGTTTCTTGATACAACAGGATATCACCATCTTGTCGTTGGCTTCTGAAGCAATTAGGAACACTCCCTGCTTGTATTAACTAGAGATTCTTAAAAGAAACAGTATTCCTTTCCAGAAGTGAAGAAGTCATTATGATGTAGGGAAGCCCTGTATTAAATCTGCAGATTAAACATCAGTTCTGGGTTAAATTAATTTATGGGCATAAATGAATGGCTTTAATCTTGAAATAAAAGCATGAAACAAAGGCTCCCTGTCACTGAATGAACAAAACCAAACTTAAAGTGGACAGGAAAAAAATTATGTAGGTAAACAATATGGGCAAATTAGCTGGCCTGGATCCCAGAAAATCTGATTTTTGTTCCACTATTTTCCGTGACATTGCTAGAGGATTTGGGGTAAGATGCTAAAGTGAGATGTCTATTTAGATTTAGGTAAAGAAGTCCCATTTTAGGCACTGATGTGCTTCCAATTCTTGGCACAGATTTTTCCGTCACCAGTGTTTCCCAGGCATGTAAATGTCAGCCTCTGGACATGCCCGACCATGCCCTCGGTAGGCTTTTGCATTGCCCACTGCATCTGCTGCACGTGTTTATAAAGCAAGGCATATATCCCATCCTAAAGACAGGTGATTCCTTTATAGTCTCTGATCTGCCACCATGACAATGTATTTATGTATGCAGATTTGTCATTTTGGGAACATCAGACTTGTTGCACTTGTTCTGTACATGTTCCCAAGAGGAATTGAGTCAGTCAAGCTGCTTCTGAGTAAGCAGAGAAGTAGATGTAGGTTTCAGAGGAGAAGAGCAACACCAATTTGTGAGAGGAGTAATCAGAAGAGGCATGAAAGAAATAGAGAAACTATCATTTCCACACCCAAAGAGGTAGGTATGTAGAAAGCTAGAATGATTGTCTTGGAAATCCCCCTACTTTTTTTATTCTGGAGCTGGAATAAATTAAGTATCAGGACATGTGGGAGACACCACACTGATGGGAACAAAATAGACTTTTTTTCCATCTTTCCCACACTGCTCTTCCGGGGTGGAGAATCTTCTCAGCGTTGTTGAAAACTTTATATGTTTATACTTCTATTCTTCACTACCACCCAAAAATAATCCTCTGCTGTGGAAACCATCTGCCTTGCCAGGAGGAGGGGAACATTGGCCTGATTCTGTGGAGAGGGAGACACTAAGTTTCTCTCCGTGGATGCATTACATTTCATGCCGTCAGAGGGAAACAGTTCTCTGAGCTAGCCACGTTGTTAAGGCAGATTTTAAAACCATTAATATAAGATGAAAACTGATAATTCTATGGAAGGAGGAATAATTCTTAAACTCTTCAAACTGGCATTCCATTTAATACATGTTCCTTCCCAGAAGGGCCGCGTGACTTGTCTCAGCCAAGCCAATTATATTCAGAAGAGCCAGAAGTGTCCACTTTTTGCAAAATAAATTTTCCTGGCTGGAACCATCCTGTTACAGTCCACTGACTGATTTAACAGTGTAGGTTCTTCTCCAGTGAAGATATATTATAATTTTAGATATACAACACAGGCAGGACTAAAATGGATGAACATATGTTTCTTTGAAAGCTGTTTGCTAACAGTAATCGTTTTAACTTCCAAGAAATTTGTCAGGAACTCCTCTAGCACTCGCAGAGCTACATGGAAACTGAAAAACAACTTTCAGAGAGAAGTCTCCCGAAAACAGTATGAAATTCATCAAGTACATTATTCAGGGGTTCAACCAATCTGAACTATTAGGTTCAAAGCTGGTGGCAAGGAAACCTTGCTGCAATTTATCACACTTGGAAGACAGGTAAGATGAATCAGCATTAAAACGGAGAAGCCCCAGTCAAATCAAAGCTGATGTTAATGAGCACTGTACTTTACTTCTGGATCCAAGTTTTCTGAGGTTCAGGCCTATCTTCAATACCATGTCTATGGAAGTTTCCCTGAACAAAGCCACAGGCTCAAGCCTGGAGCACAGGGTGGGTCTGTCCTCCTCTTTTTTTTTTTTTTTAATTCCACTTGCTTTAAATTCAGAAAAATTAAATTATCTGTGTCAGCTTGTTCTTTGCTAAATACAAGAATATCTTGCACTGAAAAAGTGTACTGGAGAGGCACAGGCATGCAGATTATTTCTGACCTCTGGAAGTCTGTCCGTGACGTGGCTCTGAGGGCAGTCAGTAGGAGGCAATCAAGCCTGGCTGGGGGAGCGTGGGAGCTTCGAGAGCACAAGTACTGACTCGTGTCTAGCTCTGCCTCTGGCCTCCCACACACTTAACTACCATCTCACCGACTAATAGATGGAGGAGGCCGAGTCCTTCAGAACAAGCGTCCTCAATCAATGTCTGTACGAACCTGTACAGGGAACAACTAATTTTAAAAGCCCTTTAGATGAACACAGGTTGTAAAAATACCCAGTAGCCCAAAGTTAAAATACAAATGAGAGGTAGCAACCCTTTAGTAAGGCAAGCTGGTACACACACCGACTGAAAGGAAATATTCATCCTCACTCAATTCTTAAATTGTGATGTGATGGCTTCCTGAAAGATACATTTCAATTTTACTGCAATTTGTTGAAGCGCAGCAGGGTTCTCTTGCCTAGGAGATAAGATTATTTCCATCTATAGGTGGAAATACAGAGGGAAAGTCTGCAGTTTCTGCCATGCAAGAGGGTCAGCTAGCTTAGGGCATCCTATTAGTTGCCTAAAAAAACACTCCCTGTGTCAGGTCATGTAATGAGAGAAACATGTGGTACCCAATGATATGACCCCACACTGGATGCCAGCCCTCTGCCTCCTGCTCTTCTCCTGCAGAGGTGAGAGGAGTAAGTTCCCAGAGCTGTGGGAAAGGGACAAAGGAGAAATTTACATCTGTATGAAATTTTGGGAAAAAACTGGTGTCTGGTTTTAGATGCTGCAACAGTTCCAGGCAGGCTAGAATATAGTCACCTTAGACGAGAAAGTTGGTAATTTTCCTCTGTGTTTAGAAATCTCTGTGAGCAGTTTCCCTGAAGAAGCAAGGTCAGCTTACTCCTATCAGCAAATGGGACCTTGACCATTCTGCATGAGTGAGCCACATCACAACCCAGATAGGAAAGATAACGCATTTCCAATCAATCTCTCTTGTTCAGAAGGCCCTTTACTTTTGGGGTTGTACACGATGTAGAAATAGAGTGAAGTCAGGACTGTGTCCTACATAAGGTGGCCTGCAGAGGCATCTAGTTTAATGAGGGACAGAACAAGTGAGCACAAATTAAGGAAGGCTGTGCTGAGCTGTGGGTTCTTCTTAGATAAGAAAACAATGTCCTTGCAAATCTCTATTATCTGGCCTCAACCGAGAAATGAACTGCGCTTTTACCTATTACCATCTGACACATATACCTGAATCATAAAAAACTAGCTGATGTCCCCACTGAACTGCTCTTTTCAAGTTGGAGTTGATTTCCATGCTCCTAGGAAAAGCAACATCAGCATAATTTTCCATACTAATGGCAAAATTTAATCTAATGTGTCCCTGTGGGATTCCCATGCTTGTTTCTCCGCGTCTTTCTTCATTTCACTAAGTGTATGGCCCTCCTTTAGGTATAGATAAGTCTGAATTGCAATAGAAATCACCAGGGACACCACTGAATACTGTCACAGGAGCTTGGGTACCTACAATGTATTCTTCCCCTTGTGATGGCCAAGCCATGGCTATGTTTTCCCCTGTGTTTTGCAGACAAGGGAGCTGAATATGACACTACCTGGAAGGAGGATGAGAAATAGTCATAGCATGACAGATGACAGGAAATTAAATAATTGCTTTTATTTCTTCCAAAGAACAGAAAGTTACCCATGTGAAAAAATTTCATGTTTCAGAATAGTATAAAAACCCAACAGCAAAACCCAGAAATAGATTAGAATTCTAAAATCATCACATTTTCTTCAGAAAAGCCCAAGATTTACGGTTACAAGGCTTAATTCCTACTCTGCTAGTAACTCACATGAAATCAACATTTCCCCTGTGGTTTCTGTTCAGTCTCCATTTCCCTTCTTCTTCTTGCCTTCCTGTGGTAAATTTTCATGCAATACTGCAGTTCACTGATAATCAAATATTTTGCTCTGTATTCTGGTTGGGTGAGATGATTAGAGTGTTATGACTTCCCTTAACTTACGAAGTACTTTCCATGTCTGACTTCGATTAATGGCTGCCTTCTCCACTTTTTTTTTAGAAGACTCAATCTTGACTATTTTATTTATGGAGTGGTTTTCCTCATTAATGTCTGAAGGACTCTTTCTTTCCATCGCACAAACAGTTGGGTAGCCAGAGAAGACTAATTGAAAACCAGCCTTGTATGGGAAGGCTTTTGCTACCACAGGAAATTAAGAAGCTGGCAGGAGGGGGACTGACTTGTTTTGAGATAAAGACCTGTTTATATTCTGAAGTGCAGCTTGACCTAATGGTTTGAAAGCTATAATTTTCTGCAAGGGAGAAATGTCAAGAAAAGAACACTGTACCATCTTCAGCTTCAAAACTGAGTTTCTGTGCATGGCTACTCTTGTTAAAGAAGCCAAAATCAGAACAAAAGGACTTATTATTCAAAAACAATGCCTACTGAGTAGTCAAAGTCTAGCATGGCTTTTTATTGATTTAGTGTCAGTCAATGTACACAAGCAAAGCTCTCTTGTTTTGAAAAGGCCTTTAAATCACTGTGCCCCATTTTTTTCTAGTCCATGACTAAGAAGTCATAGACATATTCTGCATATCCATATGATCCTCCATATTTTTGCATTTATGATTACGCCATCTGACTAACGATTAAAGAGACTGGGTACAATTAAAATCTGAATTCAGTTAGCGTGTAAGGATGCAGCTGCTATAGGCAACAGTTATATATTCAATAAATAAGCCAAGTATCCTGAACTTTCCCACTGGGGGCTTCATCCATAGCGTTTATCAATTTGTTACAGCATCTGCAATAATCCTCAGCAGCTGCAAGTACTATGAAAACTGGAAATAAACTGGTTAAGCCAAGAGCCTATTGCCAAGAAAACACTGACATTCTTGTACTGCAAAAGCATCAAGGTAGATACCTCCTCGCTTTCTTCAAGACCATATATCGGATCCAGACAGGTTTGGCCCTAAAACTGAAATAACCTATGGGGAACCTGAACCTCTGACCATTTGTTCTCCTCTGACCCATTTGACCTTCTTGACCTCCTGTAAGTCAAGGATATTCCCAACATTCCCTGAGCCTCTCTTTTTCTGCTATCTACATCAGCTGCCAAATGCCTCGATCTTCCCACCACCTGCTTTTTACCCAGTTCTTTCCATTTCTGGCCAGCTCAGCTGCAAAGTGTAAAATGGTGCTGAGAAAAATGTTTATGGAGAGTGTAGCTGCAGGGACACATTTTAAGCTCAGGAGTCAAACATTTACACAAATTGAAACTGAAACTCACTGAGATACATACTTGTGGTCTGTCATCTGGACATTTACTTGCATGGAGGGTGCTTATTTTGACATCTGAAGCATGGAGCTTTTATATCAGGATACAGTACTTCAGCAATCTGAGACTAACCTCTTATGGTCGGGAAAAACGACACCGCAAGGAAACCGCCTCGAAGCATCTCCATTTCCCTAAAACTGCTGCCTGCATGAAGTCAATAGCTGTGCCCTTTACTGTATGAAGTACTGAAGGGGAAAAGAAATTAGTCATGTCTTAATAGCTGCCATTGATGTGGGCTGCTACGAACCATTTTAGCTGCTTGATGGACTACAGAAAGAGTCATTTTCTGCGAGGAAACCACAGGGTACAGAGCTTTAGGAAAAAGTGTTCAACCACTATAAACTAAGTGAAAATGTTCCACTGTGTCTCCACTGGGCAGGATTTTCTGTACAGAGAATAATTTTACAGGTGTGCTCTGGTGGGTTTAGGAACAGTGAATCATTGAGCAGTTTTCCCAGTAGTTTTTAATTGTAACAGCAAATTTTTGGAAGACTTCTGCCACCTGAAGTCATTCTGCTACCATAGCTGCTTGCCTGATTTTCATTTGCTCGCCCAGACTGCTGGGTTTAGTTGTTTATATTTACAAGAGGGCTGATGTGTTTCCTCCCAGAAGCGAGTGGATTTAAGGCTGAGAATGGAACGGTACGGCTGAGGGTGCTTGAGCTTCTGCAGGAGTCGTGCTCCTCACTGACAACTCCCACTGGGCTTTGCCTAGTGTCTTTCCTTGCAAGTGGTAAGAACAGTGGAGGGGAAGGAATGGTTAAAAAAAAAGAGAAAATTACAAGATAGAAAAATATGGAAGACAATAAAAAAAAAAATTAAAGATATTATGAAATATTAAGCCAAGAATAATTTTTTTTTCAATAAGCTAAAAAGTAGCTAAGTTGGCAATATGGTGATGCTTTAAATGCTTAGATATATACATCTAAGAACACCTGAGTATATATCTACCATCATCTTTGTCGTTGCAAGTTTCAGTGTGAGAACAACACAGGCTGGCAAAGTAATCTGCGCCTGTGTGGTGGTTGCAATGACACGTGCACAATGACTGACTGTCTCCTGATAGTGAAGGGACATAACAAACCTCCTACCAACAACGGAGCTTCTCCCACGTTAGTAGAGGATGAGGGTTCTTTGTTTTTCTCCTTTTAAATGCAGTAATTAAAGACTTGTGTTAGACATTGATGTATGAGAAACAGAAACCGAGTTGCTTTACCTGAAAACAGAAGGTAAAGCATTTTTAAGGTATCATGGGTGGCAAAACTAATTTGCCTTCAAAACACGGAATAACAAAATGGTTAATCACAAGGCAGTATATGGACACAAGAATAAAGACATACCTTGAACTAATGCATTTAGTTTTTTAATTAATCTGAAAATACATACATATCTAGTTATGGGAGCTCAGATGGTTGATGGAGACGTGCTGAGCCACGTGATGCTTAAAAATAAATGTTCAACTATCTACCAAATTTGAATTTATTTTCCTGCCAGTAAGAAATGTAATGAATAAAAGCCTTATGCAGATCCTGCAGTTGAGTATCAAATACAACTGTGCTGTAGTTTAGCCTACTGCTTGTTGCACAAGCCTTCCCAAATTAATCTTTTATGTATCAAAATGAAATCACTCAGCGAGAGATTTTGACATTAGTACACCCTATAAGCACATAAAACCATTGAAAAATTGTATTCCGCATCCACTATATTGCACAATGTTATCCCCATGATAGAGATGTAGATGCAGTGTTGGGTCATTCTGATACTGGCAGGTCTATGAACCATTGAATAAATAACTCTTCCCCTGCAGTGCAATGATACATAAGCCTGTCTATCCTCAGACAAGAATGAAAAATATGCATGCAGGAGAAGCTGAAGCTTGACCTGGAAAGCTAATGCTTACTCTGTATTTGGCAAACCTATTTTATAGTGTATAAAGATCTACTTCTGAAGTAACTCTCCTGAGGGAAGGATGGGGAAAGATGAAGCACTGTGATCTCTTAAGAAGTCGGGATGGATTTTAAAGAATGTTGATGGAAAGCAGTGTTATTAATAAAGCTTCACATTTCACATATAACTTATCTTTTCCATATTCTCTAATGCATTGGCTTTGTCATATAATAAAGAGATTGTAACTTTGTGGATTGTGAAGTAAACTGAATAATTCATATGAATGTCACTGAGACATTTTCCCCACTAATTGTGCTGATCCAACCCTATGTCCTTCTGCCTTGCTATCTGACAGTCATCAGCTAATGGTTGAAATATATGCAGCGGATTAAAATGGTGGTGTTACAGACTGTTCACCTAGATTAAAACAAAAAAGAATTACATATAAGATTAATAACCGTGATGACAAGGAGGATAATGTGTTAGTACAAATATAGAGATTAGCCCTCACTCATGCATGACCAAGGCTATAGCATGGCAGCCTGAATTCACAACAGAATTTTTTTTTTGAGGTATGCTCCAAAACTACCTTTAAAATCAGTTTTGACCTCTTCCCAAAGAATGGTCGTGGCACACAGGCAGAGGGCACCGCCAAAAGGTGCCTTTTTGAGTGAGAAAGGCACCCCTCCCCGTGTCCAACCTCGCCATGAGACATCATTAACAGTGTCACGCCGTGCGTGGAGGGCAGCAGCCCAGGAGGCACCTGTGGAGGCCACCCTTTCACAGTGGTGGAGACCGAGACCCCCCGTAACATGCTCGGACTGGGAGTCACCGTGCAGGAGGTGCACAGCCACCTTGTGACCATGACTGTGCTGGTGTGCATGGAAGGGCTGAGAACGGTACCTGCTTCTTGCCACTAACAGCAGTAAAAGGCTGTTGGGTGTGCTGGCCAAATTCTCTAAGTATTGATTAAAGAGATTTAGAACCCAACTAATTACCAACCTGGGAGATTTCTGAAGCTGCAACTACTCATGTGGAAAAGCTTTGATGTATTTTTGTAATACCCCTGTACCTACTTCTCTCCCTTTACAACAGAAGAGACCTGTAAAATTCCTGAACACCATCACAGCCAGGGAAGACAATTTTCCCCAGCTTTTTATCTTCTCTAGAACATAATATTCTGCGTAGCAAATTCTACGGACATCATCTCCTGTCCAGCCCCTGATGTGTCAGGCTGGGTGGATAGCAGGTATCAACAGGATCATATTGTCCTTTCGGTTTGGTGTTTTTACCTAAGACATGCAGCGTTATCAGCTATTCCTCTCTTATGGCTCACAGTACATTACTTAGTTTAAGTGGAAAGCATACCCTAACAAGCAATCTGTAGGCTACCACAAAATCTTAATTACGAGGATTCCTAGGACCCATGGGATTGCAGTCACAGGTGTTACAAGAGACAGGATGGTTTGTTCATGAGGTGAAACAGGTTTTTATCCCTACACTAGCTACTGAATCTGACAAAAATTCTACACACACACTGAGTATGGCTCCTCCTCTTTGCATCCTGCCCACTTAGCTACCCTGAATCTTAATTGTGTTAGGCTGAGGCTGAATGTTGCTGAAAGAAATTCTCTTTAGAGAAAAAAATAAGCATTACTTGCACTTAAGGGCCAGATGCAGACCAGGAGGGTAGCAGCATGAAAAATAGGCACTTGACTTTAACACAATGATTCCTATTATCTTCTTGTTTGGAATCAAATTTTCCTCCTTTGTCTTTTCTCACCAGGATCTCCTGTTCCTGGAGCTACAAATCCGATTTATTATCCCTCCAGCCCTCTGGACACAGCAGTCCCTCCTGCACGCCGCCAGCCACCAGCAGAGACGTGGCCTGGAACGCTGGCATGTAGATAACAAGGGCATTATGGAGGGACAAAAGGTGGTGCCAATTGATTTAAATGCTTCCAAAAATAGGTAGCTCCAAAACTAGATGTTCTGTGCCCTTCCCTGCATAAAAAGCACCTCCTGCTTCCAACCACTGCCTGGGGAGCGGGATGTCGTTGTCCTCCTTGGGCAGGCTCACAGCTCTGAACCCACGGTAAGATCCAGGGCTAGCCTGTAAGCAGCAGCATCCTCACTTTGAATATGTGGTGGGAGGAGGGGAAGCAAAAATAAGGAGATTTTATTATGACTGAGCAGAAAAACTTTGACAGATGCAGCAAGAAAACACCCCAAGTATCCAGCACCTCATCAGCAGTAAATAATAGGGCCTTATGCTTGCTGACTTTTCTGCATCAGACACGTGATGTCAGTCTAAACGTACACAGTAGCACTTTACGTGGTATACTGAGCAAAGAGCCAAATGTCAAAAAGGACTAGACAGAGTGAAGAGACATCGAGGTTAGGAAAAGCAAGGGACAGCATCACTGAGACTTTCATACTTCCTCATTATTAAGAGGGCTTAATTTTTAATGGCTGAATAGTTTCAATAGCCAACTTTAGGTTTGGAAATGGATCCATTACATGCAGTTCTGTCAGTTAATCAATTCAATGTTTTTGACCAGCAGGAAACATTGTTTCAGCTATTCACTGATCATTATTTGGATGGCAAATTGCCTCCTCTTGCTTGGCCTTTTTTTTCCCTTTCCTGACTGGTTGAAACACCTAAAACCAGAAAAAAAGAACTAGCAAAAATGAGCTTTTGCACTGAACTTCCATACATAATCCTGGAGGCTACAAATTGGAATTTATGCTATGTTTCATTGCAGATAATCCAATATTCATAGATAACTGAGAATTCAGGTCTGAATGTTTGGCTCGTTTTACTACCCACGTCTGATTATCTTGAAGGTGACTATGAGTGGGAATAAGCTTCAGAAATGAGAGTGACCCATACTGTCCTTGCGAAGCATTCTCTTAAATACAGAAATATTAAAAACGCCTTTCACCTATACCACAAACATATAGATGCACATTCCCTTACATCTACATGGAATTCTACCCGTATGGATGAGCTAGCAATGAATATGTACGAGGCTGTGCTCTGACTTTTCAAGATTGCTGGACACCTGCATAAACAATCATTTCAAATTGGCTGGTGTAGTTAAAACTCAGCTCATTAGTCTCTAGGACATGCAAAACTGCAGTTGTTTTCCTTAGCTTGCATTAGCTGCTGTCTTGCTTTTCTGGCACTATGCCAGGGGACTATAGTACTCGCTTTCATTTATGTCATTTTACTGAATCAAAGGAATTAGCATAACATGTGGCATTATTTCAGTATCAAAAACTGAAGAGAAACACACAGTTTCTTCAACAGCGTGTGTTCTCTGCAGCTTTTCAAAGGAACATATAAAAACAGGGTTTGCAAAAGCCTTTTTTTTTGTTTCATTCCATGATATAATTTCATACACCATTTCTCTGCAAGGTTGACTGGGGGGCAACGTTATCAAAAAGTTCAAGCTAAATCAGTGGAGAAAGGGAAAGAAAGTCAAAGCATTAGCAAGGAGAAAACAAGTGCCTGCTTTTACCCTGAGATCTGGAAAAAAATTTAAAAACTTGGTGAAGTAGGAGTGTTAAACTGGGGCCGACCCAAGCAGCTGGAGCTACAGCTAGGGACCTGCCTCAAGGCTGCCTGTGGACAGGGGAGTGGGCAAGATGCAGGGTGTGCTGGTTTTAGCTGGGAGAGAGTTAATTTTCTTCACAGTAGCTGGTACAGGGCTATGTTTTGGATTTGTGCTGAAAACAGGGTTGATAACACAGGGGTGATTTCGTTACTGCTGAGCTGTGCTTACACAGAGTCGAGGCCTTTTCTGCTCCTCACCCCACCCCACCAGGGAGTAGGTTGGGGAGGCACAAGAAGCTGGGAGAGGACACAGCTGGGAAAAGTGACCCTAGCTAACCAAAGGGATATTCCATACCATGTGACGTCATGCTCAGCGTACAAAGCTGGGGGAAGAAGAAGGAAAGAGGGGACATTCGGAGTTACGGTGTTCGTGTTCCCAAGTAACCATTACACCGCTGTTTTCCTGGAGATGCCTGAACACCCACCTGCCCATGGGAAGTGGTGAATGAATTTTTTGTTTTGATTTCCTTGCATGCTCAGCGCTTGCTTTATCATTAAACTGTCTTTATCTCAACACGCGAGCTTTCTTGCTTTTACTCTTCCAATTCTCTCCCCCATCCCACCGGGGGAAAGTGAGTGAGCGGCTGGGTGGTGCTTACTTGCCAGCTGAGGTTAAACCATGACAGTCCTTTTTGGCACCCAACATGGGGCCCAAAGGTGTCAAGATAACAACAGGTTTGCAGTGTGATAAATTGAATTTATAGCTGTTACTGCTGTTTAGCTATTAATTGGCAGGCTCCTGTGCTTCCCATGGGGCTTGCTTGCCTTGCTGTGTATTAGTCTAGTGCTCATTAGTGGCTGCTTTTTGTTTTGCTGCTGCCTGGGAACGTCTTGATAACAGCAGTGGCCATGCGCCTGGCAGATGGCCACGGCATCGCTGCTCTTCCCGTGCTGCTGCACTGGCTGGAACTCCAGTGCGAACTCAGGTTGAGGGGACTGTGACCTGTGGATGAGTCCACACAGGAGCAGGACACCCCGTTTGTGACCGCGGGTAAGCCCATGCCAGAGCAGGTACCTCTTGAAGCCTCTGTGGCCATGGTTACGTCTGTGCCGCAGCGGGTATACCTCTGAAAGGATGGTGACCGAGGGCTAAGTCCACACTGGAGAAGGCACGCCTCGAAGCATCAGTGGCTGTGCGTGAGGTAACGCTGGATCACCTCGAAGTGTGTAGCCATGGATAAGCCCACAACACCTTTGGAGGGACTGCAGCCATGGATGAGGCCATGATGGAGCAGGTTTACTCCTGAAGGGACTGTGACTGTGGGTAAGGCCACTCTGGAGCAGGTACATCTTCGAACGCCTTGTGATCGTGGAGATGGCCACGCTGGAACAGGAGCATCTCAAAGCAACTGTGGCTAAGGATAAGTCCATGGTGCAGCAGCTATACTCCTGGAGATAGTGTGGCTCATCAATAAAGCTCCACTTTTAGCAGTTACACCCCTAAGGGACTGCAGTATTGCCAATTGGACCTATCCAGAGGAGCAGGGACAAGGAGAGGAGTTCACTGCAATGTTAAACCCTGTGGTCTTGTCCAAAGGGACCAGGGGTGGAGATTGTACTGGAAATACCTTTAAAACATTGTACAGCAGGATTTTAGTTGGATGTTATGGGAATTTCTATAGTGAGTGGCTGTGTGGTGCTTAGTTGCAGGCTGGGGTTAAACCACAGCAGAAAGTGGCAGACCCCCACCTCCCCTCTCACACCTGGAGAGGGGCCAAGGATATTTCCACTGCACCCCAACACGAACACCTCTGGACCACCCCATGCTCGTTGTGGGTACACTGTGAAGTCAACGTTCCCCTGCACCTTCACCAATTTTTGAGACCTCGAGATGGGCAGCTGTGCTGTGGTGGCCACTTCTGGTATGGCCTCTAATGTCACCTTGGTGCCCTGGGAAAGCTGCTCTTGTTGCACAAAGAGAGGAAGCTCTCGGCTCTGTTTGAGGTTTAGTCACGTAATCTGGCTGAAGATGTGGTTTTGGTATGAATTTCTATTTGTAAGGAACTTCCTTATTTATTCTGGGCTAAACTTCAGGTCCCTACAAGCCCCTCCTAGCAAAGGGAGGTCAAAGATGTGAATAGGGGAGTTAGGCCTGATGAAAAGAGACCTGGCATCCTTCTTCACTCCTCATGGCAAGACTATCATGACAGGGCTATAATTTTGGGGTGGCTTTGGTCTGTGTCAGCGTATTGCAACAGAAGTATTGAAGTGGCATGGTCGCTGGCTGGAGGATCTCTTCCCACAGTGCTTTTCGTGCTGCTTTTGGGCACAGTGCTTTCCCATGGGCTTTCTATAGGATGCTGACAGGCAGTAAGTAGCTCCAAGTACCCTGCAACGATCCGCTTGACAGTATCACACTTCAGATATGCAGCACTCCCTGAGAGCTATTTTAGCACAGTTAATTAGTAGTGTTCATTAGTAATAAAGGCAAAGCATAGAGATAAACCGTGGCATATATGGATGGGAGATATTTCATCCTCTATATGTTTCCCTAAGGAAAGTACATCCCTGTCATATCTGTTCACCAGTGGCAGTAGCACACTGTCCTCCCCTTGAAGGAAGCTTTAATTATTTAATGCTTGGGAAATTAAATAGATGGTCTTATTCATTCTGATACACTGCAGGCAGGTTTGATTTAGTAGGGAAGAGATATCTGATTATTCTGCTGAGAAATGAAAATAGCTAACAGCGAAATTAATTAACTAGTATATTAATGAACAAGTGGCTCTAAAATTAATCTGAAATCTAAATTGAAGAGTATGTGGATGGGTCCTTGAATGAACATCAGCTGTCAGGTTAAGCCTCAAGTGAGATTGGTGGTTCTTTAATGTTCTTGATCAGGGGAACTTCCCTTTCTTTGACTGATGGGAAGATCAGTCTCCTTCCCTTTGTACAAACCCAGTTCCCTGGGTCAGGTCATTATGTGAAGTGCATCAGCCTTTCTGTGCACAGCATCCAGAGCAATCCCACTCAAATCAGCAGAATTAACTTGTTGATACACTCAGAAAACAGTGTGTCAGAAGGCAATTGAGTCCCATATCCCAAACAGGACACAATGTGTGCTGTGAATATGGATGCCTACTTTATAAAGGTAATGCTGGCTTGTCAACTGAAGCACTCCCATGCTCCTCTCACACACTGATTGCCTTAGACAAAAAAAAAAAAGAAACAATCACAAAATAGCTGGATCAGGCCCAGATCCAGGTTCTTCCCTGTTGACAGTTACACGGGGTAACACAGATTTATGCAAGTAAAGGATCCAGACCAGCTCCTTGGGTTTCATGGAGAGTTGTGCTTGGAAACTGCCCAAGATGAACAAGGTTATACCGATAGATAGCTACGTCGAATGAAGACAGAATGTTTAAAGAGCAAGACACTCATATCAAGAAGCTTGGGAGGTAGCAAACCTGCTGTTTTGCTCCTTTTTTTGGTTACAAAGGTTGTATTTCTGTCCTATACTTGGCAAAAATTGAAAACAACGAATTAAATCTTGTGCTGAAAGCACTGTCTGGATTTTTCCATCAAGTTCCTGAGATTATAGGGGTTTTCTTTTCCTCCCTGCAGTATCTACCTCCCACGCACACTTATACACTGCAGAGAAAACTTTGGTACAGAAATAACGGAAGAGAGCTGTTCTTACAGATTACTTGATTTTGTAAAGGTCCTAATGGTTTTTCTTTGAAGAGCTTACCACTGGGAAGCAGCAACAGGGCACGTCTGGATCTTTTTACCTATAGGGATAAGGCTTTCTCAATAGACAAACAGGAGAGAGGTGCGCAGCCTGGAGAACCCTTCTGTCAGTGTCACACATTTATTTTTCTCTATCGAATATCTATGCCAGACTGTTTAGTGATTTATCAGAGACCTGAATATTGAAGGCTGGGGAACGTATCCCCTCCTGAGGAAAATAAAACCAAGATAATGTGTTTCTCATTTATACTGAGCCTATTGTAAATACTAACAGGCTGGGGTTTGTTTCAGGTTCTCCTGTGGCTCTGTGAGCACTTCAAGTTGCATCCAGATGTGCTACACTGACATGAAATCTTCTCCATAGAGATAAATAATGGGTATTTCTGTCATGCCTAGTATGCAGGACAGTCAGAGGAATGAATGCCTGTCAATCACCAGAGTAGACAACAAAAAGTTAGATTTTTTTCCAGTTTACCTTTATCTGCGTTTCTTAGAGGCTTTGACTTTCACATAACATTTGTTTGATGCCTAATCCTGTAGGCACATATATGTCGTGTCATGATGGCTCATATCTGTAAAAACGCCTGTCTGCCGCTGTCTGATTTCGCTCCTCATGATTGACCACAGGAAGTACAGGGATAGTTGGAGAGTTGGATTGGCAGGACAGACGTGAGCAAACATCTTAACTCCAACCTGAGGTGAACTTCTTGTGCTTCTCTTTTCAATTCTGTTTAGGAACTGGGCTGCACATGTTACAAAACATACTAGGACACCATGGAGTGACTACAACCATGACTTCGGTGTTTGCCACTAATGTAGATTTTTATCTTTTTTTTTCACTGCAGCTGCAGGACATGACTTCACTGGGACATCTCCTGGCAGACTGTCCCACGTCACACCACAGGGATGCTATCCATACAGAAAATGTGCTAGGGATAAGCAGACCCCTTTGCGAGGATGGCAACCAGGGGTTGCTTGGCAAGGGCTGATACCACAGGCAGTTCCTGAAAAGCAAGACAGTTATAGGCTGTGTTCTGCTGAGAACTGCACACCGTTATGTTGGACCATGTCGCTACTGTCTCTGCAGCTCACGTGAGCCTCTCTCAGTGCAGAGCAGGTGGGGAGGCTCCCCTGAACGCACGGCTGCAGGTCTGAGGGATCATTTTCCACCCACCAGGGTCCCTGGAGAAGGTGCCAGACTCACATGCCTGCAAGGCTTACAGCAGCATCACTCAGATGAGAGAAAGGGAAAGGACAGCTAACACTCCCCCCGCACCAGCAGAACATGTCCCAGAAACCGCTCAAGGCCTCTCTGGTAATTCTCCCTCCCACAGTCCCCCTGAATGGTGTGGGCACAAGAGTGTGGAGAAAGCTTTCAAAACCATCACTTGTGATTTCCCCCACAGGGGCTCACGCAGGATGGTGTGGGAGAAAGAAGTGTGCGAGAAGAGACGCTTATTCACCTGTTGCTTGCAAACTGCTCTCCTCTGCAGTCGAATAAATACCCATCTCCCACTCCCCAAAAACAGGAAGAATACACCATTTTATTTGTTTTATACAACCCAAAGAGTTGTTGGTGCCTTGCTCCTGCCCCACACGGCACACTTCTGCCTCTAGTTGTAGGGATGTGCTGCAAACATAGAGGCCATGGATCTGAGTTCTGAAAATAATCTTCTTGGGCAGAGAAGGGTGATGCTTTCACCATGGTCATTTCAGAGCTGGCCTTGTCGTGCACCCCAGGAAGGGCTGCCTTGGGAGAGGTGAAGGGACCAGACACGAGTGAGATCGGGACAGCACCTGGGCAAGGGAAGAGGTGGTTGGGGTCATGGTGGAAGAGAGACCTCTTCTGGCAGCTTGGCCACCCCTGGAAACCTGCACTCTAACTGGTCTCTACAAGAAAATAGTGCATAGCATTCCAGCACACAGCCCTTCCTGATGGAGAAAGAGCATCTATTTTGGAAACTC
>NW_010236829.1:54896-79832 GCF_000690775.1 Eurypyga helias
GTGCCCGCAGTCAGCCCAGCAGGCAAGTGTGGACTCCTTTGTCCTAGGAAGTGAACCAACCATCCTGGTGCAAGTGCCCCCCCTTCCATTGCTGCAAGCTCCGGAGAGCTGCTGTTAACACACGGGAGATGGAGGCATTTCTTCCCAGACAGGGACAGGAGAGGAGATATCCTGCAGGCTACTGCCTGCACTTTCATCCAGATAATACTGGGAGTTATTCAAATAAAATGGGATATATTGGTTTCAAAACCCATCAGCGTTAATCAGCGGTGTTGTCTGCTGCCACACGTTATTCCCCATTGTTGGCTCTTTCCCCTTGTTTCCTTCATTTATTCATCTCTCTATCTATTTATTTATTTATTTTAGCATTAGTCCTTAAAACAAGCTGCACTGCACTTGGTGCTTTCACTTCTGTTTCAAAAGAGTGTGGTAGAGAGGCACCCATCCATACTGGAGGAGTCTGAAATGGAGAACAAAAAAGGGGGAAAGGAGGAAAAAGCCTCATAATCGCCAAAACCGAGATTTATTCACAAAGGGAACCTCGTTTCTCCCCATGCTCTGTATTGCAGAGTGGTCCAGGGTGAGGGAATGCCACACAGAAAGAGAGTTGTGATGATGACTGGCCAAATGACTGCAGGACCTCAGAAGACTGACAAAAAACCAGCGCATATCCAGCTGTACCTGGGGGCAACGGGCCTCCTGCATGAACTGAACAGCCCTGGAGCATGTTCAGCATCCCTGGCAACCCCCCCAATGCACAGGGTCTCATCATCACCAGGTGCATCTGCCATATAAATAATGAGATGGGAAGAAGCTAAGAGGAAAAAGTACTTGTTGAGTTGTGGGGATTCAATATTTTCATACAAAAATAATCACAGTATCACAGAACGGTTTGGGTTGGAAAGGACCTTAAAGATCATCCAGTTCCACCCCCCCTGCCATGGGCAGGGACACCTTCCACTAGACCAGGTTGCTCCAAGCCTCATCCAGCCTGGCCTTGAACACTCCCAGGGATGGGGCATCCACAGCTTCTCTGGGCAACCCGTGCCAGTGCCTCCCCACCCTCTCCAGGAAGAACTTCTTCCTGATATCCAATCTAATCCTCCCCACTTTCAATTTAAACCCGTTACCCCTTGTCCTGTCACTACAGGCCCTTGTAAAAAGTCCCCCCCAGCTTCCTTGTAGCCCCTTCAGGCACTGGAAGGTGCTATAAGGTCTCCCCGGAGCCTTCTCTTCTCCAGGCTGAACAAGCCCAACTCTCCCAGCCTGTCCCCATAGCAGAGGGACTCCAGCCCTCGGAGCATGTCTGTGGCCACCAGTAATATATACAAATACACGTGGTGAAGTCAGCTGCTCTCCTACTATCAAACCGAAACAGGTGGAGCCTGGAGGCATTATATTCTGGGGTGAGGAATAGTCTTAAAATCTCATTTCTCTTGTGTCAGCACTCAGTTTGGTTTTTTGTGGCATGGATGTGTGTGTGCACGCACACGCACGCAGGAGGAGCGGAGATACTTATGGGTAAAAAGCATCATGAATAGAACAGGTCAAAAATCCAACGTGTGTCTGGTGAGCAGGACTTATTTTCAACATTTTTCTTTCATTTTCCATTTCAAAGGCTGGGGATTTTCTTACTATTTTAATTAGGCAGCTGGAGTCATGCATCTGTGGATATTTGTGTGGATGAGCTTGGAATTTATCTGTATGTTAAATGTATTTGGTATGCATAAATAAATGCTGTGTATACCCTGACTTCAATGGTAAGAGGCCTATTTAACAACCTTTAATAAAGATAAGCAATTAAAACTTAGCAGAAGACAAAGTGTATGCAATTTTTAGGTAATTTCCTTTAGCAGTATTTTATGTTGGAGGCAAAGGAAGTGTGGAATCCTGATGCTGAAATGCTGTCATGTAAAATGCCACATTATCCGTGCACCTCGTGCTTCCAAAACCTTGCAATTTTTACAACATGCTGAGTACAATTTAATTAAGAATCTTCATGCAGGGACTGTTGTCAGAGTGTGCTTTTCTCTGCATGCAGTAGTTAATGTTGAAAAAAAAAAATTATAATCCAATAGCAAGTGGAAAATCTGCAGCCAGACTCCTGCAAAGCCAAATGCCACATTATCCGTGCACCTCGTGCTTCCAAAACCTTGCAATTTTTACAACATGCTGAGTACAATTTAATTAAGAATCTTCATGCAGGGACTGTTGTCAGAGTGTGCTTTTCTCTGCATGCAGTAGTTAATGTTGAAAAAAAAAAATTATAATCCAATAGCAAGTGGAAAATCTGCAGCCAGACTCCTGCAAAGCCTCTGAGATGCCAATTAAAGAAGATTAAATAAAACAGAATGTAATTTTGAGGTATTATTTCAGAAAGCACATCCATAAATTATAAAGCGCTGTTCCCAGCGGAAAGTTGCAGAAGCTGTGTGCCTAATACAAGCACATTAAGACACCGGTGCCTTCGCAAGGGACTGGCGAATAGGTAATAATATTGTTATGGAAGGAAAAAAATTATATTAACCAAAACCACCACAATGATTTAAAACCAGAGCAAATTAAGCTGAAGGACGGTGTGTTGACAGTGCTAGCACTAGAAATGCTGTGTTGCCCTACAGCACAGGTACAGGGCTGAGCCTGCCACCCCATCCCTGGTTCTGGCCATTTATCCTTTGCAGGGTATGTTCAAGCTTGCTAGCAACCAGGGTTTGAAAAATTGGCTTCTCGCCCCCAAAACAGGCCCTACACTTTGAAATTGTTCAGTCATGCTACTGATAGAGAGACAGAAAACAGAAAGACAGGCTAGCAGAAAGAAGAAAAGACAGAGGGAAACATTTTGAGGACAAGCAAACTCAATTTTGCAATATTATGGTTTCAAGTAAGGCAGCAGAATTGAAGTGAGAGCTTTCCAATGCTGCTGGAGCAGAGAATTCTTGTCCACAAAACTGGAATTACTGATTTTTATCAACCTGCCATTGCAGCAGGTAGCACAGTATCTACATTTAAGCACGTCCATCTAATCCTAGGACATCCCTGCTACAACTGAGTTTCGGTATGTGACAATTTTATACACAGAAATTACACAACATTTAGCCACTGCAGGACGTTAGTAGGTATAGTTTCAAACTACTGGAGCATTCAGGTAGAAAATTATTGATTTGAAGCCCACTTGACATAATTTTCAAACATACTAAAGCTAATTTTCCTATAAAGAGCATGTGGTATTTCTTAGCATGCACGGTCACAGTCAGCAATCTCCTTACCTCAGCATCTGGCTTGTGCAGTAATGCAGGTAGAACAGCCTCACACCAACGAAACATGGATGGCTGAGAGACCCTGAACTCTACTTATTCGTGGTGTGTTAATATTAATACTAATTATTATAAAAATAAAAATAATAATCTGTAAAACTGGCAAATGCTACCTCATCTAAAACCATCGCAGTGACAAATCTGTGCTTCCTTTGGCATCTGTTTAAGAAAAGAAAGGTTACATTAAGGATGACAAAGTTCTTATGACACTGAATTCAGAGCTGAATTTTGATACCTGATTACACAGAGAAAACGGCAGTATTTTGGCTGCTTAAATATCTTTTGGCTCCTTGGTGACTGCACAGTTAGACGTTGACATATTCAGTCAACAGACATATCCAAGTGACCCAAAATGCTACATTACAAAACACAAAAATACATCTATACAGTGAATGTGCTTTGCTCTGAGATTACAAATTTGGGGTGCTATATAAGCAACCATTAATAATGATTGCAATGATGGTTAATAATGACTTCATAAACTGCAGAAGTAAAACATACAATAATCATAGATCACGGAATACTTGGACTATAGATGACACAATTCATAACAAAAATGGTTTGGTATGAGATTATAGTTTCTAGTGTTTAGATTTATGAAAGTGTATCTTTATTTTACACATTACCTGCCTATACAGTGCCCTGGATGTCTCTGAGGAATTTTTGTTTCATCAGTGAGGAATCACAGAACCACAGAATGGTTTGGGTTGGAAGGGACCTTAAAAAACATCCAGTTCCAACCCCCCTGCCATGGGCAGGGACACCTTCCACTAGACCAGGTTGCTCCCCGCCTCATCCAGCCTGGCCTTGGACACTTCCAGGGATGGGCCATCCACAGCTTCTCTGGGCAACCTGTCCCAGTGCCTCACCACCCTCTCTGGGAAGAACTTCTTCCTGATATCCAATCTAAACCTCCCCACTTTCAATTTAAGCCCGTTACCCCTTGTCTTGTCACTACAGGCTCTTGTAAAAAGTCCCCCCTCCCAGCTTTCCTGTGGGCCCTCTTCAGGTATTGGAAAGCTGCTATAATACTAAATTATAAGACAGAATACCTCACATCTAAAGGTTTAGAACTACTAATTTAATATTGGATTTGAATATAGAACAAATAGCTCCTAAAAAAGTGTACAGATCCCTTAACATCTAAAGAGGGCTTATAACCAATATGAATGTAATACTGAATTTCAAACTGAGTGAGAAATACTTAATTTGTAGTCTTGCTATAAAGATGGAGCAGTTGCAAGAATCCCAGGAGACTTCAGACCACATATCCAGCTGTTATGAAGTGATGCAGTTTTATATGTGCAATATGTGGTCACCTATGGAAATTTTCTAACACAAGGAATGATAGGGCTCAACCCACTGTGATATGAATAATTCAGTACATAAATCTGAAGAAGCATCTGCTCTGAAGGAAAGGCAAATTAGGCTTGTATTACTTCTTGCTTTTCGTATGAGTAAGACTATTAGGTATGTAAATGTATGAATTTAAGATCTTGTAACTCTTTGAATACTCACTTCTGTGCCAGCAGAATACAGAACCAGATTTTTGGCTTCAATTCATGCTGATCTGGTTTGATATTGTTATATCTGGATATAACACAGACAAGTGTATAACCCACACATTTTATTTAAAATGGGAGGAGATTGGCCAAATTCTGGCTACCCACAAAGGATCTGGATGGTGCTGAGGCATCTGAATGCTGGTTGTTGACTTTCTTATTCTCTAACTTGATGACTTCAACACTTACTCACTCCATCCAATTTTCCTGTCTCCTGGTAATATGCAATAACATGTTCCCAGCCTGCGAATCTGGCCAAAGATCTGTATAGAAAATATACAGGTTTGCCTTTTTTATTCTTGCACAGAACGTCAGTGGTGACACCTCTTTGACAGCAGTGCAAGGTGCAGGACCCAGTAAGACATGCCAACGTGATGCTTAGATGGTAATTGAAAACATGAAGAGAAAAGACCCAGATCATCCGTTCAGCTTCAGCGGGGGCAGGTGGCTAACATCATCTAACAATTCACGTATTTTTAGCAAAGCAGTCTATTACACAGCTACCTCCTATACAGTATTTACCTTTCTGCTATTACTCTAATGGCTCAGTGCTTCTGAACTGTTAAAAACATGTTTACTCTCATAAACTGGTAAAGTAAGTGCTCGGTGTACAGATGGAGTGTACAACTACACTTGACAATCTCAGCACCGAAGGAGTTGAGGCACCTGCAATCTGCTACATGCCAGGTCCTTTGGAGCACCTGTGCCAAATTTCCAAGAAGTAGCACCACAGGAAACCCGGAGGGTGAGGGAGCAGAGGAGGACAGAGGACTTGGCCCTGGTTCTCCTGATTTTCACAAGCCCACACCTCAATTATTTACCTGTTCTGCTTCTGTTTCTGTTTTATTCCAGCAAACTAAATTCTTAGGAATACCTGATTCTAGGATCAGCAAAGTGTCTGGGTAGCCCAGTATCCCCTTTTTATGAAGGAAGGCATAAACGAAGGGTCCTGCCACTGGTTTACGTTCCCAAATTCTGACAGTCAGTCCTTTCAGTGTGTGCTTTGATTGTGTTTAATAGCTTTCTTCTATGAATCTATCTGGCTCCTTTTTGAAGTTGTTTAGACTTCTGGCTTCCCAGTATCCTGCAACAGTGTGGTCGGTAGTTTAAATGCAAGCGCTGTGAAAAATATACTTAATTTTTTTAAAACTTGCAGCACCGAGAGTTCATTGGGTGTGCTCTGTTTCTTGTACAAGAAAAAAGTGGACAGATTTTCTCTCTTCACCTCCACTGCGTTTTGAGTTTTCTTCACAGCTAAAACATTCAGGCTGCTCTGATCATTATGATTTTTTAAAAAAATATGAAAAAATTCACTTGGCCGTGGCAGTTTTAGGTAGAACTATTTCTTACAACATGATCAAAACCAGCCAAGTTCAAAAAAATAATAGGACCTACAGGAAGCCTGCAATTTATATGGTGTGCTTTGATCATATAGAAAACAAACTCTAAAACTAGAATTATTCTGCAGTTTCTTCTAACAGAGCAGGTCTCTGTTCTTCATTAAATAAGCCCTATGACACCTCCATAAGTTAAACAATATTCATACTTGCAGACATGCCAAAAAGTCCTAAACCAAAACCCAATTAAAGAAAGTATTTCTATTGGGAACGCACTTGTGCACATGGTTGGCTAATGAAGTGAAGATGGCTACTTGTGTGCAGTTTAAGCATATGCATGCTTCTGTCGTGAATGGGGGCTTTCTCAGTGATACAACTAACACTTAGTATTACAGTCAACAGAAGCCCATTACCTCTTGCCAAGTCACTGGAGTTGGAATTTCAAATGAACCAACTGGAATTTGACATTCAAGTACTATGGAATTTCAATGTCTCGTTCCTTTAGCAACCTTTCAAAACCTAACCTTAAGCAAACAGTTGACCCTACCCTTTCAGAAAATGGTCTAACGCTTGCTAGCATGTCCTTCTCGCATAAAATGTCCCTTGGCTAAAGCTTGATACAAGTCACATAGAATCACAGAATCATAGAATGGTTTGGGTTGGAAAGGACCTTAAAGACCATCCAGTTCCAACCCCCTGCTATGGGCAGGGACACCTTCCACTAGACCAGGTTGCTCCAAGCCTCATCCAGCCTGGCCTTGGACACTTCCAGGGATGGGGCATCCACAGCTTCTCTGGGCAACCTGTCCCAGTGCCTCCCCACCCTCTCCGGGAAGAACTTCTTCCTGATATCCAATCTAAATCTACTCATTTTCAACTTTCATGCTAAACGCGGTAAGTCTTGGTAACTTTAGCAAATACGGACATTAGATTGCATCCACTCTGGAAACCAACAAATGTCAGTGGTCATGTTAGTCAGCAACAAGGAAGATATTGTTCCATTACACGGTGTGTACATCCGTCATTGCAGCAGCTTCCAACTTACACAAATGTTTCAGAGGAGAGAGTTGGCAACTATCTTACATTTCCTCATCTGCGAGTCTCACACTGCATCCATCATACTAATAAAGCAGTCCAAAAGCTGGAAACGATAGTCCTACAGAACAGTAACAAACATCTACTATTGATCTGTATACATGAGACCTGGCAAATCCCCAACCTCCCTGTTCTCCTTACAGACTCAAGAGAACAGCCACAGGTTCAAGACAATTTCTGACAAGAAGACACAGAGGCCATAAAGTCTGAGACTCCTTCAAAAATGGCTGAAACAAAGCTTTCACGCCATTAGATTTATAGCTTGGAAAGCCGTTACAAAATTCTCTTCTCTCCAATAAATTAGACATCATGTTTCCACTTTCAGATTGAACCATGGGGGGAATCCACGTTATCTAGAAGTCTGACCCGAGCTCGAATACAATGTTGAAACCGTGACGGAAACCAGTGGACAGCTGGGACAAGTGCCTGTTAAAAAAATGAAATTTTGCATAGATGAGCTAGGTGAGAAAGAAACCCCCAAGCTGCTCTGAGCTGCTCCAGCATTCCTTGCTAGCAAATGCTCTCCTGCACCCCAACAGAACGTCAGGATGCTAGACCCAAAACATTTCAAATGAAGGCACAGGCCTATTTGGGATCCCAGGTTGCATTTGTGCGTTTTCTCAGACTCTGAAGGAAAGGGCTCTCTGTTACGCCACGTTGTGACCCTCAGTCCCAATCTGTCCCCCTCTTTGAGTTGTCACCACAATGTGTGAGTGGCCCCAATGTGAAGCCAAAGGGAAGTAAGTGCCTGTTAAGAGGCATGTAGAAGCCAGGCTGTGCTTCGGACATAAGGAACTTATTAACTTGTAAATCTCCCCCAGAGACAGTCCATATTTATGATGCCACAAAGAAAACCCACGATTGGAGTTACTGAGTGAAATTAAGGCCATCAAATGTATTTACACAATGGTGGAAGACAAGTAATGGAGAAAAAGGTTTATTTAAAAGCTTATTGCTCTGACAACTATCAATCACCAATGTTTTTGCACAGAAATGTAGGGGTTTTATCATTGTGATTAATACTTCTGCTTGGCATTTTAACCAAAGGGTTTAAGCAGAGGACATTTGTTTTGTAGAGCATTTAAACAAGATTCTGAGCAATACTAGACGATGGATGGCCAGAAGGTAAAATAACATTGCCCCATATAACACTTTAATAACTCAGATCTGAGAGTTCATAGTCTGAGGCACAGTGGCTCACTAACCTCCAATAAATACCTTGTGATAGTACAACATGTGTCTTACTATTACAGAGCAACACCAACAGGGATCTGCTAAACAATTCTAGTTCACTTTCCTCTTGGCATGTATGAAAGGACCAGAGTGGAAACTGGTGCCAGGTAAGACCTGCACCCATGCATGTTGACATTTCCGTTTTGTTTTCCCATTTAATAATAGCTGCATTCAGTATACAATTGTGACACTTAGAATTCCCTTTGCACCAGTCTTGTGTTTCCCTCCCAGGCCATGTATCATGTGGAAAATCCTAGGCTACGTATGGATAACCCCTCAGACGAGCTCCCTTTTAAGCCCCAGTTTTGATCTACACACACGTTGCTTCTAACCTACTCATGAATGCTTTTCTCTGCTGCAGCCTCTTGGTGGCAATAGCATAGGGCAACATGGCTGAGAGTGTACCAAAGGTCACCTCTCCCTGTGTTTTGGGGCAGGTAGAACTCCCTGCTAGCTGGCCTGGAAGAGGAGGCAGTGTCCAAAGGCTAACACCTTGTGCTTTACGCCAATGGTTCTGTCAAACTTGCTTCTTCCAAATATAAAATCTCTAGTTTGCAAGAAATTATATTTTTTGGGGTGTAGATTATTGGCTCCTCATGAATTCTGAAGACTTGTTAATTATGAAGTTGATTAACACCCTTTGGATGGGTCAAAAAAATCTCGAGTTTTCTGTTTTGTTACTAGGCTCTCTTTCCTTCTACCCCCACCTTCACGTCCCTGGCACCAGTGCCCGGCTTTAGTGCCCTGTTCCAAAGGAGTTCCTCTGAGTACAGTGGAGGGAATCCCGAGTCCTCGCCCCCACATCCCCGCAGCGGCGTCAGGCAAGGACCAGTGCCCGCGTCAGAACAAGCAATCATTTTGCTTAGGGGAAGGCAAGCCCGTCGCCCACGCAGGAGACTAACACCGGTGTGAAACGCTAACACACAACCGTGCTGACAAAGTGCGCGTTCAGCCACGGGAGTACGCTCCGTCATGTTGTGGGACTGCATGGGTACTTCCAGTAAGCTCTGGCTGAGAGACTGAAGAGCCATATGGTTGAGATGCTGCAGCAATTACTGAAGTTCACGTGTGTTACAAAGGAGCAACTACCTTTATGATGGTAACTCGCCTTTAGCGATGGATGTAATTCTACATAAAGCCACAATAACATACCCTGTCAGGCTAAAAGAACCTGAGAGTCCCCTTACTCTGACCAAAACATCCCAGTTGCCAGACCTGATCACTCTCCCTGCCACCCCCTGCAGCAATTTCCAGCAGAAGCTGAGCGTGGTGGATGGGGCAGGGCTGAGATGTAAGAAGGACCTTTTCTTTGACAAATGGTCTTCACTTGAGACCTAATTTTACAGCACAGCAAGATTTAAATCTGTTGCCAGTTAACTCATCTCCTACACCATTTAGCTTGTGGCTGCGTAGGCAAATTCATGATTGTTTTTCCTGCAGCTTTGAAGAACAGTGAATTCGTGGAAGGTAGCAACTTGTGAACTTAAGCTCCTCACAGGGTTGGCAGCCTGTTTCAGGTGTGACATTTACACCTAGTTGAAACAGTGAATTGCTGTTGATCAGGAAGCGTTATCAGTTTTCCCAAAGTGAAATAAACACTCTGGTGGTACATTTTTACCTCCGGATTCCAAGATATTAGCTTAAGACATATAAACTGAGTGCAAACTGTAACAAGAAACTTAACAGAAAATATAAGATATATTTTTTCTAATTTCTTTTCTAGCAAGACACTAAGATCATCAGCTGGTTAGGATTTAGCAGCTGAGACATTTTTATTGGCATGTCTCTACTGACAGAATTTGTTTCCTTGCTATTTGGTTAAGCTGCACGCAGGGAATACATTATGCTTAGTGAAGATAAAACAGTATTTAAAACTTATAGTCTCTTTTCTTGCTTTGCTCATGTCATTTAGGTTTTAAGACCAGAGAATCATAAAAAACAATTTACTTCTCAATGAACTGACTTCTGCATGCGTATGAGGATGCCAAAGTAAAGTTGATTAGTTTCAATTTGACATACTGATAAATTAGCCCAATTTCTAATTAATAGGTTGCACATGGAAATCCAGGTATCCATATAATCTTCCATAGTTTTATAATCATCAGTTAAATTCTTTAAAGTTATTGACAACTAAATTATTTGAAATTAATTTAATAGCCTTTTCCCAACAGCTCACCTATTTACAGAAACATGGATTGTCACGGTTGTTAGGTGAATAAAACCTAACTTTTTCCCCAAGACTAGGCTTGAAACTTCCTTTTGGGTGCAGTGGGAGTGTTTCATTCTGTATTATTCTCCAGCAAGGAGTTAGCAGATCAAAGAAACTCCAGGTTTAAGTGACTGGATTCACTAGTCAGTACGAAAATCAGTTGTGATATTCTAAATCACAAATTGCCTTCAGGCGGCAGAGGTTTGGTGGGCCTCTTCCTCTTGGTGAGCCGTGACATCACTGACTTCAGTTAATGTCTGCTAGGCACCAAAGACGGGCTTTCAGCTCCCCATCTTTCCATCAGCTTTCAGATGGCTGCATCATTTCGCATCATACCCAGACGTTATCTGCAACTTAGCGAAAATTTCTGGTTGTTCACAGCACCTCTTAATAGTAAAGTCAAAGAGCATCAAACCCTTCAAGAGGAAGTTTTGACATAGAGGAAACCCAGTGCTACAGTACAAGAATTTGGGATTCTTCATTACTCTGCACTATTTTTGGCCAGACAGTACTGCAATGGTCACAAGTCTCTTCCACCATCCGAGGCATCCTGCCCAGTAATTCCTATACCAAGCTCAGGTTGAGCAACACCATATATTTAAAAAAAGTACTTGATCTTGATTTAAATATGGCAAACGGTATAAAAATCTATCCCCTTCCCTTTGCAAGTCGTTCCAGTTCACAGCGACCCATATTGTTTTAAAATGTGTGTTGTGAGCAGATCTTTTCTCTCCCAGTTCTAGACACCTACGCCTGAGTTAGACTCTTTTTATAGACAGTGGGGAAAAAATAGGCACTGCCAAAGCACAGTTCTGCTGACCTATTTTAGATCAGCTGAAGAGTGACCTAGACAAGTCAATTCTTTCCCCCCCCCCCGTTGGCTTAAAGGGGGTCTAGCTCTGGTAGATGTACTAGAGGAATAGCTACCAAATATATTATGTCTATGCCTGAACTCCAAAATGTGTATTTCCGTAAGTATATTTCTGCACTGAGGAAATCTCCATCTGGAAAAGTGCATCTCCTCTTACTTTTACATGGACCCCAAATTTTCCATAATTTTATCTAAAGAGAAATCTTTTCCTTTCAGACCACAGTCGGCTTATGTCCTCATGCTCTCTTCAATGAGCTAAATGAAGGGAATTCCAAAATCTCCCAGTATAATGCAGATTTTCAAGCCCTGAAGTCACTCTGTCATTGCTATATGAAGCCCTGTCCAGCTCTTCAGCCTTTTGGAGGATGACAGACAGCTATACATGATGATGCTTTGCAAGCCTGATCCCAGCCGTGATGTGTGTTTGGGTACAGAGGCACTAGCAATGGCCCTGGAGGGACGTATAGACCCTTTAACATGGCGCTGTGCCTAAGCTAATTAGTCGGGTGACACAGACACATAGTTTAGGAGAATTGTCATACCGGTGCGACCATGTTCATTCACAACTGACTTGGTAATCTCTGTATTGCCTTGGATTGCACAGCTTAGATGGGAGCACAGTTGGGTTTAGAAAAATGTCCTTTGGATTTGGATGTCTATCACCAACAAGCGGGACAGTGATGAATTTAGCTTAATATGGTAAATGATGGAAAAAAGGAAAACAATAGAGAAGCAAAATAACAGATATTTAAGAAATCTTATAATGGATATATTTCAATTCAGAGTGTTCCTTAAACATCCAGTGAGGGAAAACAGCTTACTAGCTGTAGTCCAAATATTACCTGTAGTCATTTTACCTGGAACCCATACATTTTATGTAGCAAAACTTCCAAATGACTACATCTGGAAACCTACCAATATTAATAAAATTGTTTGCAACTACATGACCTGTGTTTATGCAGCAGTTGGTATTTCAGCCCTGTACAATAATTGCTTATCTGCCTTAAGCTAAACGAATCACCTACATACACAGTTAAGGTTCACCAGAATGCTAAGGTAAAATGTACCTGGCTGCCATGAGTGTGCTTTTATATATATATTACTGTTAGCATCAGAGGGAGCAAATTCACACCCTGGTAAACTTGATGACTAGGGAATTTGCAGCTCTCCAAAGAGCGTACATGCCACTAGCAGATGAAATTACATGGAGGGCTGCAGCTGCTGCTTAATTAGCAGGAGGATAAATCTCAAAGGAATGTTTGCCCTCTACATGTCAAAACCGCGGGGGCAGTGCGATGGCTGGGGGAGAAAGTCGGTCCTTTGTGTTAGTAGTTAAATCACTGCTGTCTTCTCAAACTCCCCTAATGCTTCAATGCTGATGCCTGACCTGGAGCCTCACAAACTGCACTGGAGGGGGAAAAGGGAAAAGCTGCAGCATATCTGAAGCAATTCTTTTTGAACTGAGTCCAAAGACTGGCAGAATTGGACTAAAAAGGTTCTTTTTATTTCCCTAAGCTCAACACATCTTTCCTTTACATATTTACTTTATTGTGTAACTAGGAGAGAGAAGTGGTCCAGAACTCCTACCCAAATTATCTCCAATTCAGGGCGTCCTTAGATCTCATCCTGCAGAGCCTGGAAGCTACAGAAAAGGCAGAATGGGAAACACTGAAAAATGTTTCACTGGAATACTTGTACTTGAGTCTCTATGAGTATTTCTTCTGATTCATACATTTTGCTACGTATTAACAATATGGGGTTTTCCTTTGAAGCCCTATTATCTGTACCATCATTTCCCACCTTTTTACCTTTTCCAGATCAGTCATTGGACAAGATTTGCTTTCTGTCTCCATTGAATGAATGGCATTCCCTTGTGAAGAAACTTTGCCTCATCATAATGAAGATGCCCTTGTCAGCACAATTCATTCTTAATGACAACCTGAAACAAGAGGGTACAGAGAGAGACAGCTGAGCTTTGCAGCAGGCTGAAAGGCTAATAACTACTGGCCCCTGCATGCAGTCGTTTCTCAGGAAACGTTGTGCTGTACCAGCTTAAATGCCGGCATGGGAAGAAATCAGTCTAGTCTCACTGTCTGCCAGAATTTCAATGGGGAAAAAAATTTAGGGCATGGCTTAAATGATTTCAGAGAAGGCCATAACAAGTATCCTAATTGTTTGATGCTTGATATCTGGAACACTTTAAGAATACTACCCAGATAAGTAGAATTCTTCTGGTTTGAGAAGTCACCAAGGCCATAAAATGGACTCTGAACTATCGACTTTTTTTCCTATTATCTCTAATTGAATGCTTTCTCTTCTTGTTTTATGACCTCCAGCTTCTTCAAGGTCAAAGACAGACAAACTGCTTGTAAAAATGGGACTAGTGTTAGTGGGGCTGAAAGCTAGAGCTAGCACCCATCCCATTCCTTTTCTCAAATGTACAACACAATACAGGCTTATTCTTTTTTTTTCCAGCCACCTGCAATAAAGAACTGTGTAACACTGGCAGAAGCAGTCACTCACTGCTGTATCTGCAGAACAGGGAGACAACATAATACACAGCATCGTACTCATGTCCTCCTGCTGAGGATAATCCTGGCTTCCTCCCATACAAACCAATGCTGTTAGGGTAGCCCTTTTCAGAGATTAACTAATCTAGAGATGGAGGGAAAGCTGAGTGAGCATCTTACAAGTCATAATTTATCTGACAAACAGCAACTTTTTTTTCCGTTCCTGGTACCCTGCACCCTGGCTGGGGTAAGGGACAACTTGGATCACAAAAATGAACAGGAAATACACTCACCAGCTGCTCTTCTTTCTCAACAGAGCAGGAAGGAAGGAGCAATACTACATGAGCAAAACAAGAGGTCTGTTGCCATGACAGCTTGGCTTTCCTAGCCACTTGATAGGTACATGAAGACAAAGCTCCATATCCAGTGTCATCAGCTGATGACATCATCAGCCTGACCCTGTATTTTGGCAACCCACCAAAAACTGTAAGAGCGGAAGTGCCTAATTTCACTCATCTTTGCATTGGTGTGTAAGCCCAATCACATCCTTTAGCCTTTTCTAACTTTTTGATGAGGCGCTGAGAAGTTCCGTTTCACAGCTATGCAACATCCAAACCAGAATTTAAAGCGAAAACTGTAAGAGAGGAAGTGTCTAATTTCACTCGTCTTTGCACTGGTGTGTAAGCCGAATCACATCCTTTAGCCTTTTCTTACTTTTTGATGAGGCACTGAAGTTCTGTTTCACAGCTACGCAACATCCAAACCAGAATTTAAAGCAGAGTGGCAAGCTGGCTGTGTTAGAAGGTCTCTAATAATGCAAGAAAACACCTAAAGGAATAGCAGCCTTACTTGTCCTCAGTGGCGCCTATGACAACTTTGCCAGCAAGAGAACAAAATGAGGTAACATAGCGAATGATGGATCACAGGTGATTTTTAAAACTCTGATTTGTTAAAACTGGTGGTGCTTTCTTGCCCCTAGGGCATGAGTTAAGACAACTGGGGAGGCCGTGGAGCTGCTCATAGCTGCCCTTTATTGAAAATGAGGGAGCAACAAATTCATGATCAAAAGGAGGTAATGCCAGACAGCTGCAAGGGATCACTGCATGGAACCAAAGAATGGGTTGGGTTGGAAGGGACCTTAAAGGTCATCCAGGTCCACCTCCCCTGCCATGGGCAGGGACACCTTCCACTAGACCAGGTTGCTCCAAGCCTCATACAGCCTGGCCTTGGACACTTCCAGGGATGGGGCATCCACAGCTTCTCTGGGCAACCTGTCCCACTGCTTCCCCACCCTCTGTGGGAAGAACTTCTTCCTGATATCTAATCACTCTCCACCTTTATTTCATACAGGAGAGGTGCTCCAGCCCTCTCAGCATCTTCATGGCCTCCTCTGGACTCGCTCCAACCGGTCTATATCCTTCTGATGTTGAGGGCTCCACAGCTGGACGCAGCACTCCAGGTGGGGTCTCACAAGAGCAGAGCAGAGGGGGAGAATCCCCTCCCTCGACCTGCTGGCCACACTGCTCTGGATACAGCCCAGGATACGGTTGGCTTTCTGGGCTGCCAGCGCACACTGTTGGGTATTCACCTCATGAATAATGTAATTTCATCCCTCCACACACAGAGTTAAAATGCTTCTAATTGTTACTGCACAGATGGGACCAAGATCCTCTGTGGTTGGTTTGCTGCTCCCTGGAGAGGCAGAGCTCCATTAGAGAGGAATGTAAGGCTAATAAAAAAGGAATTGATGGCTATTCAAAGAAAATATGTTTTTTCCTTTCCTTATATTGTGAATTCCTGACTGACTTGTTAGGTAGCAAAAAATTTAGAGTAATGAAGAAACATTTACCAGAAAAGTGCTGCAGTATTTCTAAGGACACCAGCAGGTGCTGCTGAATAATTAATTTTTAATGTATTCATTCTATTTTATGCTATCATTGACAGCCATTAGCAGCATAAATAACAGTAGAATCTCTTTTGTGGACCAATCTCTTGTCAACGTTCATTTTAAAAAGGGTAGGACAAAACAATCTCCTTAGAAAGAGGAAATGCATATATTCCATATTCAAATGCAAATACTTACATGCACACTCACACACATACATGCATATACAGTGGTTTTTTCAGGGGATGATCTTGCACTCTCAGAGAAAATCAGACTAGATAGCTTAACCCCTCTTTGCCCTTTCCGACCTCTGCTTTTGGTTTGCATTTTAAAGGCCTATCTTCCTGTTTGCCATCTCTTGAGATAAAGGTTTGTGACACGTAGTGTACAGCACAGATTAACATGCTAAGCAAGTTTGTTGAAACAAAATTATTAAAGCTCTTCAGAGGAAATAAGCGTGTGAGATAGCTCTGTCAATATGTCAATGCCTATCAGCACATGTACAATAGCACAGTCTCATTAAACTAGAAAATCAGCCGGTGATTATTAGGTTGTTTACTGAAGTCAAGAAAGCAATCATTATTTGTTCCACTGATAAATCACGGATAATTTTCCTTCCAGTTAACTGAAGTCCACTATAAACATGGAGGGTAAATCTGATGCCACAGTAGCATGCAGTGATGTATCTCTAAATAGTGGTTCTACCCGAAACCAAGGTCATCCCGCTTGATTACTGCCCCTTATTAACATGCTAGGGGGTTCAAAAATTTATCCCACAGCCTCTGAGGATGTTTCAGCACAAGATGAAAGTGAGAAATGCAAATACTCTTATGCATGCGATGGAAGATACGTTTCCTGTTTGACTCTGATGGGTACAGGTATGCACTGGGAGGTTTTCCTGAAGGTGCGCTCAAGACCCTGAGGTCTATTTCCTGCCAGTTGGTTGTATGTGGTTTTATATAGAAAACAGAGAAAGCAGAGTCGTTTGTGCCAACATCGTTCACTCAGCTAACCCAGGCTGTTTGACAGCGGTCCTAAACCTGGCAAGTCTCTTCTGGGTTTCAGAATGAAACGTTTGGGGTATCTTTAAAAGCAGATGAAAGGGTAATGCTTCTGCATGTCACCGTCTTTCCACCTGCCCGCTGGGTGCCGTCCCAAAACCAGCGTTTTGCTGTTGTCTGAGAACAGGCTTGGTGGAAAGCCAGGGTGCAGCGCAGGTGTGGTACTCAGAGTAACGTGTCACTGGGCTGTCTGAGGACTGACAAGGGACCCTAACGTTTCCTCTGGAGCAGCTACACTCTCCTGGATTCAAATCTGTCCAAGCTTCCATAAATGTGTATTTAAGTGTTTCAGGAGCGCGTGTTTAGTCGATGGACCACGACGTCACAAGCCATCCAGATCTAGCCTTTGACTATGAACGTAGAGATTGACTAAGCATAGATTGTTTTCACATGGATCTTTGCTTAGGAAAAGCAGTGGCTATTGTTCATGCAGCTGAACCACAGAAATAGTCCTTTCTAACAAACTGATTTGCAATTTTGTGGGTTCTTCAATTCAAAATGGAGACTAGGATTCTCACGATGGTAGCAGCAATGTGAATTTGGAGCAGTTCAGCTCCCTGCCAGGCTAGCAACACCAAGACCTGGATTTGCCTCTGTCCCTGACCTGACAGGAAATCTATGAAATGTCCTATTGTGCAGGGAAGAACAAAAGGCTTGTAGGACAGTCCAATATATTTGACCTTTATCTTACCCAAGCCATCAGTCCTTCTCAAAGCCCCTGTTCTGTACATCCATCAGTGGTGCTAGTTTGGACTGTTATGGAAGACTCCAGTCCCAGAGCCAAATTCCAGATATGAGGACTCTGTGTTTGAGATCTCCTTCTCCTTGTCTCCTGTACAAGACCCATAGGTATGACAGCGGTCTGCAGGGACCCAGTTAGCAACTAGCTGATTAATTCTTTCTTACAGCTCTTAAGCATTTTGAAAGAACTTGCCAGGGTTTTTCCACTGGTGTGATTAAGTAGTATCTCCTAGCATTACTTTCTGCTTCCTTCCAAGAAGGCGGACAACATGAAACCTTTGTCTTCAATAGAGTAAAATCCTGTGAATCGAAAAAAAACATTTACACAAAACCCTTAGGAAGCCACCAGCTTTCTTGAATTCTTGGTGTCAGTAACCCCTGCAGGAACAAAAGCATGTAGCACATTCTCTTAAATGTACTGGAAGAAAGGCATTTATTTTATTAAAAAGGCTGAGCATCTCCTGAATTACACATACCAAGGCCTCACAATAAATACACCAGGGTCTTTCAAACAAGCCTGCAAAAGTCTACAAGGCAGAGCACTGCAAGCTCTTGCACCACAAACTAACTACCAGACAAGAAAAACCCAAAAAAGCTACCAGGGAACATTGGAAAAGAACAAGGAAGCCAGAAACAACTCTCACCACAGACTTCCAGAATCTAGAGCAGCCACATCTCCCACAGAGGAAGAAAACATGAAAATGCAGAATCTGCAGGGAGGTTCGTTTTTGGGTTTGTATAGGCCAACGCGTGTACAGAACAGGGGTTCCTGCACAGGGAACAGGCAGGCCTGGCAAACCGAGGCATTCAACGAGCTTTTGCCACTGTTTATACCCCAGATGCCTCTTGCCAAAACTTTTCCCCGGGATGAGTAGGCAGGCTTTGTGGAAAGATGAAACGGCACAGAGAAGGGAAGAGGGAGTAAGGTGATTGAGCTGAAAACAAAGCTCTGGAAACAGTGCTTACTGATAAAGCAGGGACCATTTGTGTTGCTCCCTGATCCTGGGGAAAAGGCTGTGTGGTGTTTGACAGAATTGCTTCAGCTGCAGCCACAGCCAAACTCAGCAAACTCTTTCAGCCAAGAACTTTCATTTGGAGGAATAGGCATGGGTAGAAGAGAAAAAGGAGTGAGATATTAAATGTTTCTATTTTCAGACTTGTTGACAAAGGATTTGTTTCACATTTGTCTAAGTTTATTCTTTGAAGGACCTCAAGAATGATAATTAAACAAAATAACAGGAGATAGAAAAAAATTTTGTTAACTAAAGCCAACATTTTTAAAAGTAATATGAAAAATAATATAATCTCAACAGGAGGAAGAGACTGCAGTGGGGGGGAAGATTGTCTTCACTTAGGCTCCATAGACAAAGAAAAAAAGCAGTTCTTCATGCTTTCTTACTTCCAGTGTGTTAGTATTTTTAGGATAAAAAATTCTATGCAGAACTTATAAACAGGGCCCTCAGATCTGCTCTCTCGTACAACAGAGCTAAGCTTTAACATCAGGCATTGTCCTAAAATTCATAGGCAGAGCTTTCTTCTCATTTGATAATCCCAAACATGGGGGTTGAAGGGCAAGAAAAATTAAACCAGCTGTGGAACACTGGTAGAGAAAGAGCCAATGCAGTTAGAAAGGTCCTGTAACCATGTTATTTGAAAAAAATCATCCAGGATGCTGCCTCCAATTTGTGTTTATCTTCTAAGACAGATTTTAACAATATTTACTTATATAAGTGTCCTCCCTTAGGGCTCCAGCTGCACTGTTGATTCGTTTGAGGCCAGGGTTCACTAAGCATTAAATAGACTCAGATGATAAGAAGGAAAGATAAATTGAGCTTAACGATAAGTTGGGGATGACACATGTTGAAAACCACTGCTGCTGCGGCCTGCCTCCTCTCAGCCTCCTCCGGGGAGGAACGTCACCTGGCCATCCTGTACGAGCCAAGGATGTGATGGCATAGCAAATTCTCCTTTCATCAGAGCAGGGCTGTCCGTCTGGGGTAACCTCTGCCAAGGAAACCTGCTGCCACCGTCCCAAACTCCTCTGCCCTGTATTCCAGGCCATGAGCAAGGGATTTGCTGTGGGCGGCATTGGCAATGTTATTCACTGTGTGTGGCGAATCCTTCCTAGAGACAAGAAAGGGTTAAGTGCAGAAACAAAAAAGGCTTGCAGGGAGCTGGAGAACACTAGAGAGGGTATTACGCAGTCTGCACCAAAGCAAGTGGTTTGTGAAATCCCTCAGTCTTGGTCTCATTTAAAGAGAGCCTTAGCAAAAGGCCAGCGAAGGAATCAGGAGCTTCTCTATTATGTTTAGCGTGCTGCCTCAGCCACTCCAGAGGATTTAGATGAACGCAGGGGGACGAGGAAGTTAAAAAACTTCACCTACATCCTAGCAAAGACACTGCAAGCAACGTCTATCGCTTCATCTAATCTGTGCAGCAACGTAATGTAAGAAAGGAGAACTGGCTTGCAAGTCTTAGATCAGCAGCTGAAAGAGAATTATTTTCAACTTTAACTTGCTTATTTAATCATGTTTCCAGGTTAGGGATTGCCCATTAATAAAAGTGACAGCAAAAAAAACCCACACCAATCTTTACAGACTTTGAAGAAAACAGAGTTCTTTAATCTTAAGAAGTTATTTCCCAAAGGTACCTCTAGCTTAGGGAGGCGAACTCTCCTGGCTGCCCCCATCACAACAAGATCCGCTCTGGGGGCAATTCAAAGCAATTAAAGCCCAGCTCTGATCTGCCCTTGACTATAACAGGAATTTAGGAGGTGAGCTTTTGAAAATATACTCCTTAGAACTCATCTGGCTGGAGTATGGAGTTGAATAGACTGAAATGGAAGGGATGAATAGAAAATTTTGCCTCATAAGGGTCTCAAAGAGGTTCACTTATTCTTAAAAGGGGGAAAGGGGGAAGGGAAAAAAAAAAAGATTAAAACTCACAGAATTGGAAGCATTATATGCAGTGCTTGCCTACTTATTTCTGGGGATTATCCTCTCTTTCAGAAGCAATAGACATTCAAATCAGCTGTAACTAGATTATTCTTCCTAAAGATTTGTATTACAACTACACCTGGGGGCTCCATCTGTGAATATAATTGATGCAGGCACTGTAAAACTGAAGCATAAAAGAACCTTAAGCACAAAAAATCGTTTATTCTCTTAACAGACAAACCAGACAAAGGGAGAGAGAAGAAACAAAGACGCAGAGGGCAAGGTGAGGGCCAGTGAGAGAGGGGAGCAAAGGTCCTCCAGGCCAGCCCATTGCCTTGTCTCGCCGTCTGCATGCTGCCTCTCCGATGAAACCCACAGTGAAATAGTGTTGACCAGAACACTCCCAAGAAATGCTACATTAGATAAACAGTACTGGAAATAAAGTTTGGAAAACAGAGTAGAGGTGATGTAGAAGCCTTCATCCATGCGACTCAGAAAATCAGTTTCAAAAGGATTGCACCTTGATAGTCCAGGACACCAGCCAAACAGTAGTCCAAATATAAAGTAGCCACACTGAGAAACATGAGGCAAAAAAGGAGGTAGGAGTAGAAGGAGTCAGAAAAGCCCTCAACCCCAGCTTCTCCTAAGCGTGCATGTCAGCAACAGCTTTGTTTCTCAAACCCTTTCATTCACAAACCCCAACAGATGTTGAAAAATTATGTTGTACCCGCCAGCTAGGAATTGAGGGCTTGAGGAATGGCTACTTCCCAAAAGCCTCCAACATTCCCCTCTCCCTGTCCTGAATGCAAATGAATGGGAACTGGGCTCCTAACTCAGCTTGAAAATTGTACCAAAGACAGCAGATATGAATAGAGCCAGCAGGCTGATGAGTCATTCGGGTCAGCAAGTCTCCACGCAGAGAAACTTAGATGTCAGCAAAGGCATAGTTCTCAACACACACTGGTTTAAAATTAGATGCTAGTCTTAAAAACTGAAAAAAACACTCTTTTTCTGAATAAGCAATAGGTGTCACTGTATAAGTAGCCAAAGCCTTTTGAAAATGCAAGAATGTGAATAGAGTGGATAAGAGTAATTAACTTATGTCACATCTGTAACGGCATTCAGATAAACATTAGCTTCAACCTTACTTCACTCAAATATTCCCCCAGATAAGTCAGTTAACAGTTGAATTAACGAAATAAAAATTAGAAGATGAGGTAAGAGCAATAAAGGCAGCAGACAACTCCTCAGAAACCAGATACAAAGGATCACATGAATGAAGGGAAGACATTCATCCGCAGGCAGGGAAGAAAAGCAGTCAAATGAGAACACTTGGACAGCCAGGTAACACAAAGCGGGGAACAGACACAAGGTGAGGAAATGCAGAATAAAAAGCCTAGGTGAAATAGGTGATACAAAGAAACAGAAAGTGGTTGAGATATTCACGCAAAGGGGCATGTCACGGTAATTGTCTACCATTATGTACCGTAATTTCTTCCCTGAAGAAAAGATTAAGCCAACGTAGAAATAAAATAAGAATTTAGCAGCTGGCTCAGATAACACTTGACAGAAGCGGTTATAAAGTAAATTAAAAATATCTGACTAGTAAATTATATAGCCCACTTGGATACACAGAGGAACACCAAATGTTAAACAAGAGTCGTCACAACATGCATTTGTCAAGTAGATGTGCAATTTGACATCAGCTTGTTTAAGAAAATATGGAATTTGGGCAAAATAGGCAAACAGTTAACCATGCTACAACCAGGGAATTCATCTGGACAAGCTGTCACACCAGCAGTGGAAAGGGACGTAAAACATGCAAATCTCATTATCATATGACTGCCACTACCTTCTTTGTTCAACTATTAAATACTTTTTTGTCTGGCTTGCAACTATCACCCCCTCACACCCTGTTTTGTGTCAAACTTACTGGGACCCGAAGGCTTATTAGCTTGCCTTGAGAGCTCAAATACCTTCTTGCAAATCACACATCAAAGGAGCATGGTGCCCGATTCCCAGGAGAAATGGACATCCCTAAACCAGCTGGCTTTCCATGGGAATGAAAAGGTGCACTTCTCCTTTCCACTGACATTCCTTACCTGAACGGTGTTGGCACCATCTACCCAACTACCAAAATAAGTCAACAGCGATATCTAGGAAGCATCAGCTCTGCTATCCAAGATGGAATATTTAACATGTGGAAGAGCAGCTTGCATATCCCAGTGGCCAACTCTGGTTTCCAGGCAGACAAGCAAAAAAACTTATCAAGCCAACTGCTGCTGCCACTAAAGCCCACAGCAGCCAGACCCAAAGATCAAGGGACTCAGCATTTTCCAAACCAGAGCAAATGAAACCTAAGACCTTTATATCAAGTTTTTTCTGAATGGATGGAGAAAAGCAAGAAGTTAATCTTCTCCCTTATGTGTGGATCCACATTGTGAATGCTGGCTATATGCTAAACAAAATTGGTCAGAAGCTTGCCAGCAAAATAAGAACAGAATAAAATTTCTCATAAAAACATGAAAGATGGGTGAACAGTCAGGTCTTCAACCACTTTGGTAGTGCCAGTTGCATCAGTACAAGGCTGTTTTCTGGGGATATCATTATAGGTGTGTTTTGTCACAAGACTAATACCAAGAAACATCACATTGCTAGCTGTAGCGCTATTAAGCCTCTAGACAAGAGTTTATTGCGTTCCAGGGGACACTGGAAGCATGTATCATGCTTCTATCCCCTTTGCCCTAGTATCCTTTCCTCCTGCCTAGCAGATCTAACCTCTCTAGAAGACACTGGTCACTGCAGGCCCCGATCCATGGCCAGGTGGGCCTTGGCGCCCCTTCACCAACACAGCATCGTCTGAGCCATCCCTGCCCCCAGCAGCTCTGTTTCCCTCCTGCTTGGAAGAGGATCCATGAAGAAAGGGAAAGGAAGACCTGCAAGGCTGATCCCTCATCACTTGTGCACTCTCTCTTTGCTGAGGCTGCGGAAAATGCAATGGCCCAGATCCGCAGAAGAGTCAGGGAGAAGACAAGTTGAGATGGGACTGGTTAGTAAACAGCAGAGCCTGGCTGCCTTGCCCAGGACATCTCACACAGGGCATAAAAACAGTGTCTGGAGTATTAAGAGAGTAATTTTGCTCTCCCATGCCTGCAGGATCCTGGTACTAACTGGTTAACCCTTCCTGCACATCATTGCTGCAATGTGGGAGTTTGAAATTCAGGCCCCTGGTCTGAGTAAGCTGAAACCCAGGTGAAATAATTTCTGAGTCCCTTAGCCTCCAGGCTGTAGTGTGAGGACATCCTATGTTCTTGTTCTTTCTTTTTATTCACCTCTCTTTTTTTCTTTAAAAATTCTCCATTTCATTACAATGTAAAAATGGCAAACATTGAGATCTCAAGAAAATCTTTTTTTTTTTGGCAAAACACGTTGAAGACATTCAAGTTCATTATCAGAATTCACTGGAATTTCAATGTACCTAAGCATATTCAATCTCTACTGATGTTTAAATGTACGTTTTGTAAATATATGTTCAAATATGTATCCTAAACAAGTGTTTACGAGTGTTTTGCCTCCAGTTTTGGCCCGTGAGAACAATGACACATGGATTATTCTCAAACTGGATGGATAATTGAAACCCAAACTTGATCTCATAAGCAATATAATAATGGTTGTATCATGAGAAAATCATTACGAATAGGAAGTTCCCTGCTGAGGAATCCATGCTTAATAATACTGAAAATTGTTCCTTTCCAAAGGAATAGCAAGAAAATGTGGGAGAACACACAACTGACACCCACTATCTAATGCCACACTGTCCACCAGCAGCAGAGACCTACGTAACCTGCAGATGCAGCTCCCTGCATTGACTCAGAGCCCAGAGCACATTGGAGAGCCCACCCATTCAGAAACAGAGGAACATGACACAAATGTAGAAAATTATCTCATTCTTGCTATAATGGGGGCTCTCCAGGTTTTATTAAAGCTGGTTTACTTACTATGCCCAATGCTGGCAACACATTCAAATAGCTGCTATGTGGCTAATAGAATTTCATGCTAATAAATGCATCACCAGGAAAAGAGATCTGGTGACTATTGCTTTATACTGATGTGATCAAGAAGATGTTTCGTGGTGTGCCTGCAGGAAGATCAGCTATTCTGAACAGCAGCAGCTGCAGCAGG
>NW_010236830.1:0-6128 GCF_000690775.1 Eurypyga helias
CCCAGGGCCTCAGCACAGCAGGACAATATGCCACCACAGCCCTCCTCGGGGACTGTCCTCTCCTCGCTAGGAAACCAGCTCCCGAGAAGCTCCGGGCCGGGCGGCTGCACTACGGGGTTTGCTCTGGTGCCCCACGAGCGCTGCCGACAGCCCGCGGGTGGGGGACGGGGGAGGTGGGCTACGGAGAGCGTTAACGCTGTAAGGTCCACTTCCAACTCGGTCTACACACACGGACTTACGGTACCTGAAATACGGTTTATCTATCTGCACACCTAGATAGATACACATCTACCCACACACAGACACACAGCAAACTATATCTACATATATGCCCACACACGTACAGCCACGCACACACGTATGCACACATATATGTACATATAGGTACTCCGTACATCCACAGGCAAAATTAGTGAAACACCTCAACGGTCTGAAACTACGTTAAGAGCAGCTCTGGCACCACATGCTGAGAAAGCTCATCGCACCATGTAGTGACCGGGACCCCCCAGCATACGCACCCCCCTCCGGCACGAAGAGCTACCGCATCAATTACTCTCGTCAACATACTTGTATTCCAGAGGTGTTTTCCAAACTCACCATGGCAGCTGCCGTCGCCGCTGCCTGGGCAGCTGCAGCTTGGTTAACCTGGTACTGGGCAGCCTTGATCTTGGCTTGCAGGTGGGCAGGAGGGTGGAAGTATTTGCACTTTTCCCGTGAGCATCTCCCTTTGATGTAATCCATGCAGACGGTGACCGTGTTGTCGTTGGTGTCGATCATGGCGCTGTCGGCGGGGTGGGCGAACCGGCAGTCGTTCTCTCCCCTGTTGCAGTTGCCACGCTGGTACTCTCGACATACCTGTGACACAAGGCAGAGAAATGTGGGTGACGGGTGTCGCGGGCATGGCTCGGAGCAGGGTTGGGTGTTCTGAGCACTGTGAGGATGGGTGCCCAGCCACAGGTGGAGCACAGAGCGGGTGGGACGGTGGGCTTGCTCCCTGGCAGCCGGGACCTGGCTTCTCTAAAGCCACTGCGGAGAGCAAAGAGCATCCCAACCCAGCAGGATCAACAGCACGGTGCTCAGCCACGCTCCACGCTGATCTGGCTGCACCCAAGTTTGCAACCCTCAAGGTGTTAATTAAGGTGAGTGGCCAGCGGTGCCGGTGACTGCCTGGCCAACCCCAAGAAGCTCCATCGGATGGGCGTGTTGTGCCGCGCCGGGGGGAGCGAGCTGCACCCATCGGGGTGCGCGGCACCGCACCGGCACCCACGATCCAGGCATCTGCCACGAGAGGGCAATCCAAAACCCACAGCGGTGGCTGCCTCTCACAGGCTGCCCGGGATCGCCCTGGGGATCAACAGACGCTGGGACACGCTGCGAAAGAGTGGAGGCTGCGGCCGGAGCGGTCACCAGCTGAGACGGCACAGACCCCCGGCACGGACACTAACTCCATCAGCGGTGCGACAAGCGTCGGCTCCCCCTTCACACCCCTGGCAACCCCGGCACGTAAGAACGTGTGGTGCTCGTGGTCAGCTCGTCACGCACCGCAAACGCACGCCCAGGACGTTGCAGTTTTCCAAAGGCTAAGGGAAACAGAATGGGACAAAAGCAACCGAGTTTGTGTAAAAATAAAACTGCTTTAGTAGATGGAATTTCCTTTTAAAGGTGGGTGCCCATGAGCTGGGATCATCAGTATTTCCTCAAGGATCTTGGCTCTGATCCCTGCAACCAGCCAAATGTGGTCGGTACTTGGTTTCCAGCCACGCTAGTGCTCTAGCTGCTTTTTAACCCCTGTGCTGCCTCACGAACCAGCTGCCCATCGCCTGAGACTTACAAAACCACATGCCCAGAGGACAAGAGCAACGCCATTTGTGAGCCCCTTCATGGAAAACGTCCATTTTCCAGGGTTGTGCCAGCATCACCCTATTTATAGCCTTTTTCCACGCACTGACAGAGACTCTGGATGCGTATTTGCAGCTCAGGCACCTCCATTGCCCTCGTTCATCCCTGTGGCCCTGCTGTTCGTGGCTCAGGGCTTGCAGAACTGCTTCTGCAGCACACATGGAACATGTTCCCCAGCTGGAAAATAACCACGTGCCTTCCAGGTAATTCTGCAGCCAGATTCCTGCCCTGGTCTGGTCCCCAGGCAGCGACGTGGGCCAGCTAGCAGGACCCGGGGAGCGCCCCGGGAAGAAGGTGGCATCTGTTTCAGCATCAAAAACCACAGCACTGTGGCATGCTATCGCCACCCCGCTCACACGAGACTCCCGGCCTCTCTCCCTGCTCCCTCTCAAGGAATACTTTCTGGGTCACAAACCAGTGTCTTCTACCCAAACACAGGCCTCCCAAGTAGAGAAAAATGGATAATTTCCTTTGATTACTTGTTTGGAGTCTAGAAGTAAACTGCAGCCTTTTCCTCTGAAGATGAAGGATGTAACTGATGTCAGCTGACTGTCTTTGCTTTGTCTCGTACTGGTGATCCACAACACTGAGGTCTCAAACCTGCTCCACGTGTAAGCAAGAACTAGGCCGTTAATAACGCAAAGATTCCATATATGAATTCATGTGCAGTGTATATCTACAAGAGTATCTGTATACAGAGAGCGCAAGAAAATGCCCCCACAGGCGGGCTGATTTTATCACAGTCAAAACCCCAAGAAGAATGACCAGAAAACTGCCATCGCTCGGCAGACAGAGATAATCTCTGGCACGTCCCGAGCCAATTTTCAGAGGGCTGCCACGCAGCAGCTGAGATAAGGCAGTGAAGGGCTCTCAGTGCTCCGCAGCACATCTCTGAACGATGGCTTACAGCACTCCGGCACACTGCCAGTCCCTTTAAACAGTGTGACCAGCAACGGCTCTTCAACCACCGCGATGGTCACCCAGAATGTTTCCAATTCCTGGGTATTTAAAAGCAAGCATTGAAAACGGTGTGATTTTCTGCCATGGGCACGCAGCAGGATATCATTCATCTGCTTGAGTAAAGAGAGGCACAGAAGAATGACATGCTGTCTGGTCTTTCCGTCTGAAGAGCTTTTATTTGGTTATTTATTAATAGCCCTGAAGTTAGTATCGTAATTTTCAACTCAGTATGTTAGGAAACATAAAGGGGCACCTGCAGGTCTCCAGTCTGTCTGCAAAAATGCTGAGTTAGTGCTGCAATATTACCGACTCACTGTAACTCACTTGTTCTGTCTGTGGGATGTGTTTATTTGGATCATCCTGCCGGGATTCAGGCTGCCCACCTTGGTGGGGAGGCAAGCGCCACATTGCCTTAGCTATGGCAGAGGTGCCACACTGCCCACCCAGAATCTGGGGAGCCGTTTGCCAGGAGGGAACGGAGAGCAGAGCTGAGACCCCTGCCCTTCCACGAGCAAGTCACACCTCCGCTCTTCTTTTCCAAGGGTGGAGAGTGACAGGACAAAGGGTAACGAGTTTAAACTGGAAGAGGGGAGATTTGGATTGGACATCAGGAGGAAATCCTTCCCGCAGAGGGTGGGGAGGCACTGGGACACTGGGACAGGTTGCCCAGAGAAGCTGTGGATGCCCCATCCCTGGGAGTGTCCAAGGCTATGCTGGATGAGGCGTGGAGCAGGGGGTGGGGCTGGGGAGGCTTTAAGGTCCCTTCCCACCCAAACCATCCCATGATTCCGTGATTCCCTGCACTGAAGAGAATTTTCACAAAGGGCGCACAGTTACCCAGTACATTCTGCACATTTAAACAAACGGCACCAGTAGGTCCGATTCCCTCATCACCCCAGATGTGAAAAACTCCAAGACCTTCTAAGCTGCTTCTTTCCGGCAAAAACTGATATATATGGAACACGCAGGAAACAGCAGCTCAGTTGTGGTTGTCCTTGACACTTGGGTACTTCTAATAGGAGATGAGGTCACTGAAATGGAAACACGTGCTTTTCAAATAAAACGGTTGGGCAATTCCCTTCTCTCTCACTTCCCTGTCCTTCTTTCTAGTGGACTGGAAGAGCCACACTTCTGTTCAAGGTATTTCTGGCAGGAGAGGAGCGTGAGGCAGGCTGTAGGGAACGCCTCGACCCATGAGATTTTCATCCTGAGATCCAGATTCCTTGCAGGGGTGGCCAAACGCACTGGACACCCAAACATCTGCAGGCTGTGTGTGCAGGCAACGCGGTCCAAATATGCATGAAATCAATCCTACTGCCAGCAACCGCCACAGACCTTATCTTAGGAGTTTTCGTACTGACGGAGGAGACCAGCACCCTGCCTGACAGATCTATGCTGTCTGCCTGCTTTCCTTAGCACCCCAGGTACACATACTGAGAGCTCTTCGCTGTGCAACAGCCCGATTCGGTGTCCCACAACACGTGTGTGCTAACTTAACTCCTGCCAGGGCACATCATTCTTGAAAAATAAGTATTTAAAATTCTAAGCAGGACAAATCATACTCTAAGATTAGACGCTAACATCATAGTGGTTATTTTTCTCAAGGACAGTTCATTCCAAGGGAGAGCGAGCGAAGCCTTATAAAGCTCTCTGATCACGTCCTAACAAATGACAATGCCGACAGCAGTAAGCTCACTTAAAGAGCAGGTAGGCACGTGCTGGCTTCTCTAAGAGGAACCACCAGACCAGGCAAAGTCTTTCCAATCAGTTCTGCATTTCTGTAACCTATAAAGTCCATTAAAATGTTCTGCTGGTCACAAAACCAAAGTGCTTATTTGGTATGCGTATACTCTGTTTGGACGCTCCAGATGAAATGACCGACACACGGGAAAGCACTAGCTACTTATCTCCTCACTCCCGTATTTCACTATGTAAACAGCACTTGTGGCAGGGAAAAAAGAAGGAGGAAACCTTGCCCCCTCCCCCAAAAGGCACTGATTTGGTAAGACAGAAACGCAGTGCGGAATCACAGAGTCGGGGGGTCAACCTGGATGTGCTCGTGATCCCTGGCAAAATAAACCCCAAAACTTCAACAGCTTAAAGGGCAGAGGCAGGTGGATTTCTCCGTTGTGATCTACATGGTGCAATGCTAGAGCAGAGCCAAGGAAAGGCAGGGCCGGGACAGCCCTCCCCAAGGACACGGGCGTCTCCCAGGAGCGGAGCCCGCTGAGATACAAGCCATTACGGCAGAGAACGCTGCTGACGAGCCGCGGCGTCAGTCAACCGGAGGGCACAGCTGGGCAGGAGATGTCCCACTGAACCGCGTTCCGGCTGTGAGCTGAGCCCATGGCAGGGCTGGAGCTGCTGCCGAGGCCTCTGCCCAGCACGGGATGCTGCCTGGCGGGAGCTCAGCCAGCGGCACGCTCCCGCACTGCCCGCTATTCCCGGTGAAGGAATCCTCACACAGTGCCATTTCACCAGAAAGGGGACAGAAAGGCACTCTCTGAACACTTATTTTCAGGGGTTCCCCACTTGGCCATCATCTTCCTTTCCATTCAAACTCAAAGCAAAAACACTCAGCCTTTTTTTTTTTTTTACAATTCTACAGGTTTCAGATTTTTTTTGCTGGCTTTTCCTAATTGTTAGAAACGCTTCTTACTGCAGACTGTGCCCCTGGGTGTTTTGGGAGAGTAACACTCTCACAGCTCCCTCTCGTGCAGAGGAGTTTGGCTCAGCAGCGTATCACCTCTCCAAATAGCTACAGAAGGAGAACGCGGGCGTCCGGAGCACCAAATCCAGCACGTTCAAATCCTAAATTCCATTCGCTCGCCGTGCGCTCTGGCCAGCACAAGCCCTGCCCTGGAGGCACCACATGAAGAGGTGTCCCCACGCAGCCCCCCTCGGGCTCCCTGGCCATGGGCAGAGCGGGAGCTCGGGGACTTCGGGTACGTCCTGCTCCCACATCCCAACAGGAAGGTTTTGAGCCCGCATGTCCCCAGCACCCTGACCACCCCGTGGCCTCTACGAGGGTGAGGCACAAGCGAGCATGGCAGCCAACCTCAGCGCTGCAACCCAAAGGGCTCCCCGCCATCGGCATCCTCCTCCTGGTACTCGTTTCCAAATTTAGCGTGACTTATTTAGGAATTTATCTAATTGCATTTTGGTTTTCATCCACTTCTGGCAGGTATCCACCATGGAATAGAGTCCTCAAAGGAAAAACATCCCTTGGTGATTCCAAACAGCCGTGCGCCAGCGCTCGGTGCGGCTGC
>NW_010236830.1:6159-6750 GCF_000690775.1 Eurypyga helias
CGCTCCTGTAACCTGACCGTGCTTTGGGGAGCGCTTTCCTCGGAGAAAACATCTCTAAAAAGGGAAATGATGCGATCCCACAGAAGGGGAACCTGCGGTGACGCGAGCTCTGAGAATAGTGACAGCGGCAGCGGGAAATGCTCGCTGCCAGATGACCTTCCCCACTCCTCGCAACTCGTCCTACCCGGCAGCTTGTCAGTCAGAGACGCAGCGAGGAAAAAGGAATTAATTTTCCTTGTGAGGAGAATTAACCCCGTTAACGTGGAGGCAGGGGCAGCAAGAAAAGCATTACAATTACAGCTGGCTGCATTTTAAACCAGAGAACCTCCTTGCTCCTCCTACCGAGCTCCCTGAGTTCCAAGGGCCACATCCAAGAGCGGAACAACCTACCCACCCCCACACACCCAGGCCTTCCCTCCCTCCCCACGCAGAGCAGATGTCACGTACCAGGATCTCCAAGACCTGCCACTGCGCTAAGGCTACAGGAACACTGGTGCTGAGCGTGGGGGGCTGAGGGCCAAGCAGGATGGCTGGGGCTGTAGGGATGGCTGACGGCACAGCTCGGCTCTCTCTGCCACTGGCTGCTGGGCC
>NW_010236830.1:6772-15936 GCF_000690775.1 Eurypyga helias
ACGTGAGGGCTGACGGCCCAGCTCGGCTCTCCCTGCCACTGGCTGCTGGGCCGGAGCGGCAGAGTCGACCTCTCACAGGCGGTGCGTGCCACGTCCAACTGACAAACAGGGTGACAGCGGATCGCCCCACAGGCTCAGCCTCTCCCATGGGCCCCCCTTTAACCTCCAGACCTGACAGGGGCTGCTAAGCACCTGCTCTAAGGCTGCGCTTGTAGGCTGCACTCTAAGACTGCGCACCCAGGCTGCGCTCCAAGGCTGCGCACCCAGGCCACGCTCCAAGGCTGCGCACCCAGGCTGCGCTCACAGGTTGCACTTTAAGGCTGCGCTCGCAGGTTTCGCTCTAAGGCTGTGCGCCCAGGCTGTGCCTGCGAGGCTGTGCTCACAGGCCATGCACTTAAGGCCACGCTCGCAGGCTGTTGCCCCAGGCTGTGCACGGAAGCTGTGCTTGCAGGCATGCCCCAAGCACGTGGCAGCCAGCGGCACGTCGCTGGCTCACCAATAAGGTGCTGGAGCACCGATAAGGTGCCGAAAACACTGTCAGGCCTTTCAGATAAGAAAGATTCAGGGCAAGGGAGAGCACCAGCACTTGTCAGGGTTGTAGCATGGATGATAAGCTGGGCGGGAGGCTGGCGGGGGAGAGCCAGCACCATCTGTCCAGAGTGAAAGTAAGAGAGAGGCTGGAAGTCATCCCTTACCCAGGCAGCTGGAGCTCTGCCCTTACACCCGCCCTGATGCTGGGTACCCTGCCCATGCCCCGCCATGTTAACACCTTTCTGGGCACACACTACCACAGTTTCAAGCCGCTCTTGCTGCTGCCATGGTCCATGGCTCAGTATTCCCATTTCTTTCTGCAAGGGAGGGTCAGAAGGGAATAGCCATGCGTTAACTCACGGTACAGTCACTCAGTCATGCCCTGTCCTTACCTCACCGTGACACGACATTACGGCTGAAGTGAAACCTGCATTATTTTCCTTCACAAGAAAAACGTTTGATAACTGGGAGATGGTAACAAATGATACAACTTGTGAGAGTGAGTTACACGCATCGGCCCCTACCTCCAGCCTGTCTGTCCTCATCAGCTTCTGGGCAGCGGCGGCGGCAGCAGCAGGAACCGGGACGCCGGGGTTCCCTGTCACCAGCATTGGGGCAGTGGGCAGGATCTCTGCTGGGACCAGGCCTGGGGAGACGGGCCCCAGGTAGGGGTTGAAGGCGGCTGATGCGTTGGTGGCTAAGCTCGGTGCAACAGAAAACATCGGCTGCAAGCAGAGAAAAGAAGAAGAAAGACACTTAAAATACTTACACTCGCCGTGATGCCAGCACAGCAACTTTTTGGCTATCATCTCGAGCACAATGGCAGAAAGTCTGAGGGTCTCGGAGGGTCCAAAATGTGCAGAGACGTCTGCTCTCAGGGAAAAAGGCATCTGAGGGGAGCCCTGACACACTGCGAAGACACACTCAGCTTCAGAGGCAGAGGAATACATTTCTGACGCTGATGACAGCCAGCACTGGTTCAGAAATTACAGAGGTTTAACACAGGAACAAGACCAGCCACCCATAATCATTTATTTTACAAAATTAAATGGGCTGACCACGCAGATATTCAAAAAGAAATGCACTGCAGCAAGGATAGCCTTTATTTAGGCTAAGACATTAAGCCAGAGAGAGCGCGGAAGAGCATGCAAATACTGGGCTTGTTTGTTTGCTTGTTCTTGAAAGAGGCTGGGTCGGATACCCTTGTAGTCTGCGGTGTTGTGAAGATAACGGGGTGCAGAAGGCCCAGCAATGCTGTATGACCAAATGTGGAGCTGCTCCAGTGCAGGGAAGGTAAATAACTCTTCTGCCCCACGGAATGCAAAGGCACTGTGCTACCAGTGCAGTCGCCAAACAAAACCTAGTCTGGAGTGTTTATCGACAACATCTAAATAAAGAGGTCACTCAAGGCATTTAGATTTTTCTTCCAAACTCATTTTTAGAGGGAAAAACAACAACAGAGTTAACGCAGCTCCTTTTCTCCGTTCCATATCTATCTAAGCCAGCCAGCATATAACACCACATGTTTCTGTCTTCCTGAGGAAATGACTGAACCATTGGGAAGCAAGGAACAATCCAATTTGAACTGCTGGACAAAAACCCACGCAGAGGTTACTGAAGAAAAAGGATTGAAAGTTGTGTAAATGGGAATAATTTAAGGTCTCTGGTTCTTCAGCCGTGTGAATGAAAAACAAACAGGCAAATTTTACAGGAAATAAAATATCACTCTTGAATACACTATTAACTGCACTTTTCATTACTGTGTTATCAGCCATGTAATAATGAATATTAAAAATAAACCTACAAACCAGACTGCTAGTGTGTAACTTCAGAGACATCGGTGCTTGGTTTCAGCCCCATAAACTCACCGGGCAGTAAATGAAAGAGCGCGGAGCCACCCGGACACCCCCGCACCCCGGAGTTCCAGGTGACACAGGCCTCAGAGGGCACAGATCACACCTCCCAGGGACTGTCCCAGCCGCCTGCACTGCCCCACAGCTCGGGTGGACGTGGGACGTGGAGGAGCGGGGGTCTCCCACTCCCTCACCCCACGCAAGGCCCTGCCGTCCACGAGCACGGGCTGAGGGCCCGCCCGGGCTCCCCTGTAACTGCAAACTGGACAGAACTGGTGATGCCACGCAGGAGAGGAGAGGTGGGAGCTGCAGGTCGCCCAAGCCCTGGGCTCCTCACTGCTGTTTGCTGCTCACTTGGTTTTCCAGTGAGCTTTCCCCTCCCCGTCTCTGGAAGCAGAGGTACGATTATCACCATGACCAAACCACACATGTACTTGCAGACTGGGCCCTGCTATGCTGTGCATCACGCAAAACAGCTACAAGAAGATAAAAGCAGCTCCCATAGATGAGCAGAGAGAGCAGGGGTGAAGGAGGACACAGCCTCGGACGCAGCTCTGTGCTGCCAGACGCTCCATAATCCACGTCGTCTCCTCTACTGAGTAATTCTGCTCTCAAATGCCTGTGCACGCCCAACGTGAGCCTCACCGGCAGGTCTGAGCCCCAGGGTCTGCCCTTCCGAGGCTCTGCTCACTAATGCTCCATCGACTGGGAAGGAGGCACGGGGACACTTTTGGAAAATCAGCCTCTGCAGCGCAGCGCAGCCTGGGCTCCTCCCCAGACAGACAGACAGAGAGAGAGAGGGGCTTTCTGCCAGCCTGCAGCTCGCCGGCCCTCAGGATCGCTGCTGGCAGGGCAGGAGCTGGACTCAACGCACCTGTAACAGCCACCTACCCAGCACCCTCCATGCCAAGGCAAGCGCAGGAGTGGGGCACACGCCAGCACTGACCGCCTACAGCTGCCTGGGAACTACAGCCACACCTCCGGGAAGGTCTGGGGCCGTGTTCTGCCGAGGATTCGCCCCGCATCCCTCCCACACACGCGCTTTTGCTCGGAACAGCCGAGGCACAAAGCTCTGCGGGGAATAACCGTTACGTTAGCCGAGTCAAATAGCTACACGATACTTACAGGTACTCACAGACCCACACACGTGGGGCTAAATAGCCATTTGGCACGAGTATGAGAGTCCTTCCTGCCAAGATGATTTTTCCTAAGGATTTAGCTAGCTGTTGAGGAGTGTTATTTGTCACGGTCTTTTTTGAGATGAAAGCTGAAGAACTCATCTAACAGCACAAATATCGGTCTCCTAATGGCAGGTATCTAGGGGTAAATTGAACTCCCTAAATCCTACCTTTGCCAGAAGAAAGGATAAAAGAACTGTCAGAGAAGTGTTAATGCAGAGATATTTTATATACATTTTTCAACTTATTTTTTCCTTTGCTGCCATTTACCCACTGACAGAGAGCACTTCAGCCAGGGGAGCATCATTTACCTGCTCCTGCAGAACAGCCCAGCCCTGCTCATCCATTAACCAGCGCCAGCCTCGCTCATCCATTAATCAGAATCCTCTAATGTCTGAGCTAGAAATTGATATCACAAGGGTTCTGGGCCCAATTTGTCCACAGGTTAGCTGAAATGACCTCTCTGGATTGCATTAGTGAGGGGTCTGGCACAGGGCGTTCGGCTCCCAAAGGCCTATGTGGGTGGTGGGTCGATGCCAATCACCTTTAGGATTGCTGAAACGAGGGGTTACTGCAAGCAAGAAACACAGCCACGGCGCGGGGCTTTGTGGAACGCTGCACCGAGCTTCCTTACCAAGGCATAAGGGGTCACAGCTTACTGTGACCAGAGGAGAGATTTCGGGTGGATTCTCCTTCCCCCTCCCCTTGGCTTTCTGTAGGAAGTTATGATTATCTGCACTCCTCCTCCTGCCAAGCCTGAGCTGTGGGTCCTGGCAGCCAAAGTGACGTGCCCCACACATCACTCAGCTTTCTGCTCTGCCTGACAACGTGCTGTAAAAACCAAAGCCCAATCCCAGCAAGTAATTCCCTGAATGAATGCAAACCATCCAGCGGGAAGCTTCTCAAACCCAGGAATTTCCTAGAGCACGTGAAGCTGCAAAGGAAATGTCTGTTTACGTAAATCGAAATGTCTGTTTACGCAAATACCGCGCAGATCGCTCACTTTCTTCATTTTAAGAAGTAAGTTGGAAAAAATGAATTAAATTAACAGAAGGTTAACAAAATCAATTACCAATATCACTTCAGGCAAGGGAGAATCAGGCAGTACAAAGACATACAGACCAGCACTGCGTTGGATTTGATTCTGCACCGGCTGCTGGGGGTTATGGGATTTCACTGGTGTGTGAGCACACCCGCTGACCGACCGCAGCTACAACCCCCTGAACTCCTCGACGGAAGCCAACGAGCGCACGTACCACAGGCTGCAGCGGGGCCCCAGGCATCATGGCGTTGGCAAGCTGCATCTGCTGGGCCAACATGGCCATGTTCTTCTGCTGAATCAGGTTATTGCGTCCATTTATCTCCAGCTGCGTTTTTAAGTGGGGCGGTGGGTGAAGGTATTTGCAGTTTTCCCTTGAACATCGACCCTGAAGAAGAGAACGGACACAATTAGCTGAGAGGTTGGGGGTGTATCTTCGCTCCTTAAGTCATTGGGTAGAATGAACACAACGTGCTACAGACCCAGAAGGAATGGCTACTCCTCCAGGGCATTGCGTACTGCCCGCAGCAACTCGGCAATTCCAGTGCCCGCTGCCTGCTTCCCCTCTGAAAATGACTGTTTCTTTTAAAAGTTGCCGGGGGCGAGCAAATATCGGCTATTTGGGAAGTGCAGCGAGCCCATCCTCTCTGGGCACACGTTTCGGCCCAGGGTGGGCTATGCCCACAGGGACGCAGAGCTGCCCTGGAAGCAGGCGGCTGGGGAGCCAGGAACCCAGCAAAAGACACAGGGTCCAGCTGCAGCAGCGAGCCCACAGAACCTCACGGGCTGCCCCGAAAGCATTCGAGGCTGGCTGCGCCTTCTGCTGTGCAGGGCACAAGCGCCGAGCCGGGAAAGCAGCACCAGCTCCGCGCCCTCACCAGACCTGGGGTACAGCATCCTTGAGGAGAACATCTCACGTACGACGCGTCCTTGCTGCAATTGTGTCAGCCAGACAAGAAAATCAGAAATGACTTGTTTCTACATTTTTCATTAAATTCAGAAGTGGAGAACAACAAATGTCATGCACTAATTTGATCTGGATGAAAGGACATTCATCAACGCGATGAGCACTCACGTCAAGAAATAATCAAAAATAATTCCCTGTACGACATATATCCAAACCCCACTGGACCTCCTTGTTACCAAGTAAACCGGCCTGGCACGTCAGACAACCCTGCTCAGGGAGCTCTCCCACCGCCCTCCCTCGTGCTGGGTGCCCCCACCCGGGGGTCCCAGCTGGGATCGGGGGGCTGGAGCACGTGGGTGACGTCTGGACACCAGCCCCACGTCCCCAGGCTGCGGCTCCCCCGTGGAAACAGCTGAACCCAGAGGCACAGCCAGAGCGAAGGGCACTGCCACTCAGACACGGTGTGTGGGGAAGAGAAACCCACTCTCCTGGGGAAGAGAGAAACCCCCTCCCCTTCTCTCTTGGCAGCTGAGCTGTGATCTTCCAAAAACGCCCATTCATTAATACGGAAGCTTTACACACTAACGGAGCTCAATACTTTCACTGAAGGGATGATAACAATAAAAAAATCCAACTAACAAAGAGAACTGAGTCCTTTTCTGGAAAAAAACCCCAGATTCCTTAATTCCTTAAATACATCTTTTTCCCTCACTGATTCATCTTTGAAATAAATCCAAACAGCAACAATGACAAGGCAAAAGATGGCCTTAATTTAAGTAAGAAACCGTTTTTATCAGGAAACAAATTAATTCAATGTAGTTTGACCTTATACCGCAATTTTGCACAGAAAGTTAAAACACATTCTTCTCAGATCTGCCAGAAATCTAATTTGTACGGTGACTTTTGTCTCCCCTTCAGGCTGGGATACGCGGCTTGCCGCTGCCCCTGCCCCATTCGTCTCTCCTCTCGGCAGTCCAGACTTCTTAAAACTCATTTTCATAGTTGCCCAACTGACGCTGGAGTGATCCTTACACAGGATACCCCCAACACAGGGAAAAACACCTGAGGTTTTGTGGGTATCTTTGGGCTCCCACCAAGAGGGCAGAAAGCCCGGTGTGTGTGCAGAGCCCTGCTTTCTGAGCACCCGTTCGTTATCCCTGAATGCATTTCCCTGAATGAAACACGGCTGGATCCTGAGCAGCGTGGGCAGGGGGCGAGGGAGGGCATTCTCCCCCTCTGCTCTGGGGAGACCCCCCTGCAGTTCTGCTCCAGCTCTGGGCCCCAACAGCAGGAGGACACGGAGCTGTGGGAGTGAGTCCAGAGGAGGCCCCGGAGATGCTCCGAGGGCTGGAGCCCCTCTGCCATGGGGACAGGCTGGGGGAGTTGGGGGGTTCAGCCTGGAGAAGGGAAGCTCTGGGGAGACCTCAGAGCCCCTTCCAGTGCCTGGGGGGGCTACAAGAAAGCTGGGGGGGACTTTTTCCAAGGGCAGGGAGTGACAGGACAAGGGGTGATGGGTTTGAACAGAAAGAGGGAGATGGAGATGGGACATCAGGAAGGAATTCTTCCTGCAGAGGGTGGGGAGCACTGGGACAGGTTGCCCAGAGAAGCTGTGGATGCCCCATCCCTGGGAGTGTCCAAGGCCAGGCTGGATGAGGCTTGGAGCAACCTGGGCTGGTGGAAGGTGTCCCTGCCCATGGCAGGGGGTGGCACTGGGTGGGCTCTAAGGTTCCTTCCCACCCAAACTGCTCTGGGCTGATTTTCCATGGCACGACCTCTCTGCTCCGGACACACTGCAAAGAGCCGAGTGAGCCACAGCGCGAAGGCCAGTGAAGAGAAACCCTGGCACAGGCCGTCCGGCCGTGCCGTCACCTTGCCGTCCCTGGGGGCGCAGACGTCAGTCTTCTGGTTTGTGGCAAGTCAGAGGGGTCCCCAAGCCCTTTGGCGTGGGGGCTTTGCCATCTCCTTACACAGCCCCGTGGTGGGGCATTTGCTGCAAGGACCAAGGGGCGCTACGGGCCGAGGGAGGGAAAGGACTGTTGCAGCCACTGGGAAGGAGATGTCCCACATAACACAGCCCCAAGTGCTGGAAAGCAACCAAGCCAGGGGCCAGATAACGCACAAACGCTACAGGCACAACATCTACACAACAGATAACAAGGGGGAAACAGACACGTGTGGCCTGAGAAAATATTTTTACAGTTTCCTGCTGCAACTAAGGATCGGGATACTGCAGGAACAGGGGCCAGTGCAGCCGGGGGGGATGCAACGCTGTGCGGGACATCTCCCACCCAGCTCACCTTCGCCCGGGGGAAAGCACGCTTTCAGCCCAGGGATGCTTTCGGGCCAAACGACCCTCAGTTCTCTCCTTCAATCCCTAACCGATGCCACAGTTCAGTATTTGGGTCATTTTGCACAAATAAACCAGCCTCATTCCAGCACCCCCTCCCCTTCAGTATTTCACACCGATATGGCAGGTAAGAGGCAAGTGCGCTGGAACAGCTGTAACTACACCCATTTTTCTCTTGATCCTAAAACCCACAGGAATTGTTGCTACCACTGAGTAACACGGGGCAAAACTACACATTTAGTAGCTGCCTGGAAGATGGTGTCTCACATGAGCGCAGCATAAAATTCAGACTTAGTTACTGCTAAATGGCTAAGGTGAAACTACCACACGCATTGCTGGAATCAGAGAGGAGTAATTAACCACCCTGAATCCGAAACGCAGGTTAAACTCCACATCCTTATTTCAGGGGTGGGTTTAGGCTGCTCTGCACCTCTCAGGACCGGCTCCAAAGCTGGGCAGTACACTGTACATCCTGACTGCTTAACGCACGGACTCCAATGCCCCGCGGCCAGACGGTACCATTCCAGTGAGCTAGGGCAATGTCCTCGGAGGACATTGGACAAGGACAAGGAGCCCGCTCCATTGCTTCCCATCAAGGCCATCATTTCAGCCCGCTTAGCAGCGGATATTTAAGGAAGACAATTAGCCCTGAGTTAAAGACTCCAAGAATACACCACATCCTCAGGAAAACCGTCCCCACACTGAGTTGCCATCAGCTGCTACCAAAACGTTTACATCTTTCTTCTCTGTATGTCACTTTGAGTCTAGGGCAGCATTCAACTTCCAACCTCTTTGCATTTTCAGATCCTAGCAGGTTTCCCAAGAAATGCAGGCTCTATCTTTGGGAACAGGGTTTCTTGTCTTGGATTCCACAGATCTTCAGAAATGGTCCACAGAGCACCCCAGCGTCGGTAGCGGCAGGGTGAAAACCACTGTGCAAAACCTGGGTCAAGAACACGGGCTGCAGTCGTGTCTGCTAGGCTGCGAGCAGTTGTGTCTTTTCCTTTTAAGTAGGTTCTGGAAGCTTCAGTCACAAAGCTTAAGGCAGATTTTCACCCCTCTGAACCTCTTCTAAATCCTTTGCTGGTTCTGCCATCATAAAAAAACCAAACACTACGAGCAAGTCAGTTCAGAGAAGCAGGAACTGAGGGTGCCGGCAGTGTCCCAAAACACTGTACCAGCAAGCTGCAGGGTTGTACCCGAATCCTGGTGGACTACAAGGCATTGCCGATGTCCTGCAGCTCCTCGGGCACGCTCACCAGCAGATCGTCTCTGGCCCCAAGGAACGCGGGACAGGGCCCCCCCCCCC